>NC_046370.1:22037725-22290225 GCF_011125445.2 Fundulus heteroclitus
CACCAAAAGAATCACACTTTGAGATTTGAGCAGATACTCTGACCCATTGTTGCTGGCTCCTATTAATATTTATGCGTGCATCAGTCTCAAATATTTGATGGGCAAAATTGATGGCAAATCTAAATGAACCAAAACAAAGCACTCAACGACTCAAGCCACATCTCAGAATAATATCAGAAGAGGATGGAAAAAGCTAAGGGAGGGATGGGTGAGCCAATCGAATTATGCCCCGCGGCATAAATATGCAACAGCGCTTCTCTTAATTGATACCATTTACATATTTATTTTCTTGATATTGGGCGTCTCCGCAGAATTCAAATAAGTCCAGACGACAACCTGCAGACGTTCAGACAATAGCCATCAGTTTACAAAAACACGTACAAATTACTGAAGGACCTAAAGCAGTCAGGGCCTTTTGTGAGAGATGCCTCCTTTGCTCCTTCTCTTGCCTCTTCCTTATTACAGGTTCTTACTCAGAAAATATTTGTGATACATATCTCAAAAGAACTGCTCCTTATGTGCATAAAACAGACTGATTGCATATTGTTCTGATTAGAAGCTGAAGGGTGCAATGTAAACAATTGTTTTTGACTTAAAATGCATGGAGCAGTCAGTACAGGGACTCATCCTGCACTCCAAAGAGGCGGAGGCGCTGCTCTCCCCAGAGGTTTATGTCAAGTTCTGTAGGTAAAAAAAAAACAACAACAAAAAACTATACTATAGACTATATGTTCTGTCTGTCTTGAAGCGGTATTAAAGCAGATTGTACAGTGGCAGAAAGCAACCTGACCTCCTGAGAGCGACCCACTCAATCACAAACTGTAAAAGCCGTCTGCATGCCCAGGTGCAGGATTTTACACACCTGAAGCCATGGAGGGGATTAGAAAACCGGAGTTCAAAGACTTGGATGGGTGACACAATACTTTTGTTATTGTGTTATAATGCGCGCTGTCTCTGCGCATTCAGTACATCAAATCCTATGTGTGTTATTAGCAAGAACTAATTTGGAAGAAATGATGCAATGCATTGTGCAGACCCCAGTGTTTGTCGGTCTAAAACATTCAAGTATATTCCCAGCAATCAAAAAGATGAAAACCCTAAGAACCTTAACAGAAGGTAACACACTCAAGCTGTTGTTCTTTTATAGAAATTTTACTTCTAATCCAAAAGTCTTCTTTAATGTGGTCATGGATTAGTAGTTTACAGGTTAATTGGTGTAATGGAAACAATCAAAGTAAAAGGCTGCATGGCCCGGACATTCTTGTAAGAGAGAATACTGATCTCCATGGATTTCTTTTCTGGAAAGATAAAGGGTAAGTGAATGAATAAACTCTTAGACACAATGCTCCATCCTATGAGTTATTTGGGCCACCATCCCTTATGAAATTCTTCCTAAGGAGGCCAACATGTGAGCGGTTTGGCTCACATGTCTAAAGGTACGACTGGCTGTGAAACCGCCTGGGGAGACGAGTCAAGGCTGCACTGCAGGTGTCAGAAAAATGGAACGCAAGGCCACTTCCTCCATATTCTGCCTCCCTAATTAATTGCTTCATTCACTTCTATTTCAACACCCCTTTTCTCGCCTGTCTGAAATAGGCACATTGCCACCCTCTCGAGTCTCTCTTGAACTTGAGACATATGAGGGAGGTACACAACGAAAAGTAAACAGGTCCAGTTAAAAATCAAGGATAAGACCTCTTGTAGAAGTAAGTAGAGAATATAGGCGGTGGGCTGCCTTTGCCATCTAGAGGCTAAAAGAACAACGAAGGGAGACAAACAAATAAGTGACGGGCTAGAGGAATGGCCGAGTGGGAAGGGAAAAAAAAGCCAAAATGGATACTAACAGATTTGTTGGCATTTCTTATTTTTAGAGGTAAGTGACCAATAAGTCAATGGCCAGTTTCTGACAAAGTAATTTCATTAATGAATTTCAAGCTGCATTTTATTAGGTCAAACCTGACTAACCATGTTTTGATTTTGATGGCAAACATTAAAATGCAGCTATTTTTACTTCCTTTTCTGCATTGAATAGTATAGAATAGAATTCAACTCTATTGTCATTGCACTGTCACAAGTACAAAGCAACAAAATGTGTTCTCTGCTTTTAACCAATCCCCTAGGGGAGCAGTGGGCTGCCACTGTGCGGCGCCCGGGGAGCAATCAGGGGTCTTGCTCAGGGACCCAGAGTGCCAGCACTGGGGATCGAACCAGGTACTTGCATCCTTCTCTGAGTGCAAGCACACTGCTCTAACCACTCGGCCACGACCTCCCCCATTGATATAATAGAATAGAAGATAACAGAATATAATAGAAATATCCTTTATTGTCCCACAGTGGGGAAATTCAGGTGTACCAGCAGCAAAATGAAAGGCCAATGCGCAGAGAAACACACAAAGGTTAAAATATATGGAAAAAATGAGAATAAAAGACTGTACAATACGCCAGAAGAAAAATAATATACTTTACTGTTATTAAAAGTTGCAGATTTAATGAAGTGCACAACAGTTATGGGTGGTTTAAAAATGTACAAAACATGCATGAAAAACAACAACAGATTATTTAAAATAAATGGGGAAGAAAACTGCCAAAACTTCCCTTTAAGTCCAGGGATGTAAACACTTATATTGATGGGAGTATTGGTTGGTAAAGTCTAATAGTTGCCTAGAAGAAGCACGTGCGTCAACGCTCTCTTGTACAGCTAGGATGCAGCCGTCTTTTTACTCAATTCGGAGCTCTCCAGCTCTGGGTGAAGGCTCGCAGACAAGATTACAATCCCCAGATATCCGAAAAAGGATATCATCCACACAATCCAAAATTGTGTGCATAAACAAGGCTGCAAAACAGCCACATTGTGAACACCACACCCCTGTGTTTTCAGGAGGAAAAACTCATTATTGTTGCAGTAAAAGCCATTCTGTCATGTTCAGTGAGCTACGGTCACAACACAGCAAAATGCCACCCAGCATCCATGCCCCGGCGGTGGTGAAGCATTATCCTTCTCTGAAACACAACGTTGCACTTAAGACACAAAATTAATTTCTAAATAGAGATGATCACCATAGCAAATCCCCAGACAGGCTGTCTGCCTCAGCAATATTACACTGGAGTTGTTGTCTCAGCTCTAATAAAAAGCTATCTACAGTGATGTTTGGGAATCTGATGCTTTCCTTAAAGTAAAGCTGCTTTTGAAAAGGTATAGATCCTTAAAATATCACCCTAAGATCCTGTTCTTAGGAACCTTCTATGTTTATTTAAGTCCTTGTCTGTTGCATTTCAGTTAGAGGATGGACTGTGCCCTGCTTGTAGTGCTAAAATTTTGTATGAAAATGTGTTCTACAGCCACTGCAAATCGTTTACTGCCAGTTGTATGGCTGTGACAGTTGTTTGGAAACTTTGGACTCAATCATTCACAGAACTTGCTAAGGGGAGAAGCTCACTGCACCCTGTCAGAGGAAAAGAAAAAAGGTAAAAAAAACAAACAAACCTAAAACATTAAATAAGGATTTTATTTAGTAATGTAAAAAAAAGTCATTAACATATTTTTTATGAAATCATGAGTTAATTGTGCTTAACACAATTCTTTTTATTCAATTTTACCAGGTACACTAAAGTCTGATTGCTGCAACCATGTAGGATCAAGTATATGACCTGTCTGACAACGTGATGTGGGCTAGAAGATGTCACAAAGCGGCACATTTGCCCCATTGTAAGGAAATCCAAGAACAGGTGAGAAACCAATTAAGTTATAAACTGGATATTAGTCTGGGAAGGGTTAAAAGGCAATTTCATGGAACAACGGTGAACCGTCCCAGTAGGGGCTGACCCACAAAAATTACCCCAAGATTTAATCAATTAATCATCCAGGAAGTCACAAAAGAACGCAGAACCACATTGAAAGCACTGCTGGCATCCCTTGTCTCAGTTAAGGTCACTGTTTAATAAAATAATAAAGAGGAGGGAAAAAAAGCAAAGATAGCAGCAATGGGAGAGTTCATTGGCCAAAAACTACTGCTCACTGAAATTAACAAAAAGGCATGTTTGCCAACAAACATTTTGTCACGTCCACTTAGCTGTGTGCAGGTTGAGTCATGTTTGTGTGTCTCTCTTTCTCACCTCTTCTCTGCAGGGTGTGATCCTGCACCTGTTGCAGTCATAAGGACTAATCAGGAGGAGTTTAAAAAGATCAAGAAACCAAGGGAAAGATCCCAGGTTGTTAGCTCTTCTACATGTGTTCTCAAGCATTTATTGCTCTTGTTATGCTTATTCTTACCCTTAGTGGTTTTTTTTCCAACAGGATCCAGACCAGCCACAAGTTGGAGTTTCTTTACCCTGGTGATCAGGTCCTATCTACCTCTGTGTCAGTCCCATCACTGGGCACTCACTTCACTTCCTCTACTCAGCAGCTTACCTCCTGCTCACCTGCCTATCCAACCTCCCTCGGATGCCAGCCACTCCACTGCAAACTCCTTCCTGAAAACAAGAGGCATTCTATAGCTACAATCCACCAAACACCACCGCCTGTCTCCTTGGATTTCTCTCTTCTGCCAGGAAATTCCCACTCTCCCACAAAAGTAAGGCAACATGCTTCCCTCTGAAAGACTTCTCTAGTCATCCATTAAAAAATTTAAAACCCCTTACCTCTCTTCCTCAGTGCCCAGACAGACCACCACAAGGAACCCGGATGTATTCCATATTCACCTTCCGTTTTCAATAAACCTGTTAAACTGCTTTTTGATGTCCGTAATTGTTTTCTGCTCCAAAGTCTATTATTTAACAAACATGCCATCTTGGTGATCCTCAAAACCTTTTAATAAAATGTGATCTTCGGTGAGACAAATTTGGAACATTTTGAAAATGGTGTATCCCATAAACAATTATAATTAAGTAAAAGAACATTGTACAGACAAAATGTCATGGTGGAAACGTGATGGCCTGGACCTGACCTAGACAACCTGATTGTCCCACAGTGGGAAAATCCATGCGTATCCGCAGCTCTTAAGTGGAAAAAGTCCACAACAGAAGCACAATACACTAAGGTTAATACAAATGGCATATTCAGTTTGAATGAAATGTGTGACTACAGCAACCCATAAGTGTACCAAATGTGCATGCATAAATTCGCATAAAAAACGAAAAAAATGACTGGAACAAAATGGAAACAAAAACTGTTATTAACAGCAAGGATGTGAAAAATGTATTGAGCTTGTTGGGAGTAGTGATGGTTATAAAGTCTGACAGCTGCTGGGAGGAAGGATCTGCAACGATGCTCCTTACTGCACCCAGGATGCAGCAGTTAACTACTGCAAATGAGGAGAACTCCTGCAACATCTTCCTTCATTGGACAAGAGACACTTTCCAACAGTGATGCAATTTATCTAGAGTCCTTCTGTCTCCTAGAATTGACCCCTTTGGGTTGATTAAAGTATATTTAAATTTACCGCTGCTTCAACAAACTACACCAGAGAAGATGGTTGAAGCCGCCACAGAGCCAGTAAAGGTCTTCAGAAGCGCCCCCTGCCCTTCAAAATATCTTAGCCTCCTTAGCAGGTAGAGTCTGCTCTGACTCTTCCAGTAAACAGCATCATTATTGTGATCCCAGTTCAGTTTATACTTAAGGTGATCACCCAGGAACTCAGAAGAGTCCAGTATGTCAACATCATTCCCTAGATGTCAGTGTGGTGGGTCTGTACCTGCTGAAATTCATCACCAGCTTCTTGGTTTTCCTCACATTGATCAGAAGGTTGTTCCATTAGCACCAATCCACAAGGTCCTGTGTCCACTGACTGTACTCTGAGACGTTCTCACCTGTGAGGAGGACTACTAATGCAGAGTTGTCTGAGAACTTTTGAAGTTGGCAGCCAGGGGAGTTTATGGAGAGGTCTGCAGTGTAGAGGGTGATCAGAAGTAATGCCAACTCAGTTACCTGCTGGGCCCTCGTAATACGGACCAGCCTGACAGAGACAGACCTCAGATGAACATTTTTAAACGTCTGAAAAACTGTTCATCAGTTTCAGATCATTAAGGTTTGTAGAGAAGGTTTAAGCTGCACCTAACGTAGAAGAATCCCATCTGCCTCTCTTGTCTTTCTCCCCTTGCCACAAACTCAGACACTATTGTCAGGCCAGGATAAATAACACCTTGGTTGGAATTAGTTTCACACTCAAGTGCTTCAATTTCATTCAACGGCAGTCTCCTGATAACAACCATACTGTATGCCGCATACGGCAAGTGTTATCTCTAACCCAGCTTGGGTAATTGATTTCACGGCTGTAGCTGTGCTGTAGAATATCTGATATTTTGGCATTTAGAGGGATACACAGGACTGCTTTCCTGCTTAACATCTACAATTTATGACAGAAAACAATGTTGAAATTTAAATTGTGAAAAAGAAATACTAGCGTTTGTGCTGTCACCGGCTGGCTCCAATGAGCTGCCTGGCTGCAAGGTTTCCCCTCAATCCCTGGGCAGGAAAGATACTCTTATTCCAGAAATACGGTGAGAAAATAATACAGCTTTGTATGTTTCTCTTTGAAGCTTTCAGTTTCTCTCACAGCACAAAGCAGATGGCATCAAATCACGGGACAAAAATATACTATAGATCCTTTCCCCCCATTTCACCTTTTATCAGGAAATTGTTTCATGACAGACAGACAAACAGACAATGGAGCACCCCGGCAGCAGTCACATATACAAATGAAAAAAAAAATGCTCATAACCTCTACAGTCTCTTTTTCTCCTTCCCAATCCTTTTTTTCTGCTCACCTCTCAGAAGTGTTTCCTTTTGTTGCAAGTTCTATTCACAAAGTGTGAACCTCGGAGGAACTATAGAAGTTATCATTTTTACAAAAGGCACAAGTCATCATGATGGGAAGGGGGAGAATTTAAACGTCCTTGAGAATGCCATGTATTATTCTAACTTTTCATTTACTCCTTTTTTCCCCCTCACATTCCCATCTCTGATGTAATAAGTGGTTCACACAGGTCTAGTGTTTTGCTGTAGGAGACTGCTGAACAGTCGTATGCTGGAAGGAAACTGAAACAGACAGACACAAAGAAGCAAAAGAAGCTATTGCTCTTCTTTGATACAAGTTATCCATTAATATAAGTTCTCAAGAACTTATATTAATGGATCATATAAACCAACTTTGTGGAGGAGTAAGAAAGACGACACAGGGTTAGTAAACTGTTTAGTAAAAGGAGTTGAAGTCATACACAGTGTGATGATAAGCACCAAAAAACACCTATTTTTAAAAACAAAACATCTTATCATCTGGGTGTGAGTGGAGTCCCATAGTGGTCCGCCACATGCCCCCCCCCCCCCCAAAAAAAAAGAATGGCCAGAACGGCTGAACTTGGACACTGTAGAACGAGCATGGAACATCCTGCACCGAGGATGAGGTTGAGATCGACAAGGAGGGGCTGAAGAAGGGTTAAGCTCCAATAGTTGAGGGTCTCTGGAGGAAGGACAGTGGTCTATTGTCGTCTGAGGAAATTCCACAAAGAGCAAACAGTGATTCAATGTGGACGTAGCATTAAGTTGGATCATGCAGCCAGAAGTCTGGGATCTTAACAGCTACAGAAAAAGAAGCCGGGGATGGCAGTGGAGCTTCAGCAGAGCCAGGCATCGCCCGGAAGGAGCTGGCTTCATCATCGGACCTAGACGTGTGGGCTCTCAGGGGTCATCAATGTGGAGGAGTAAAGCCGGGCGTACACTGTACGAGTTTTTCAGTCGTGGTACTTATATACATGTCAAACTGTGCGACGGAACCGCGGGGTTTAAAAAGTTCACCGCTCACGATCTGTGCGGCGCGACGCTCGGACGAGACCGGACTGCTCACACTGCACGTCGTGTCCCCTCTGGGACCGCTCGCTGTGGTGGCAGAGGCAGGCGAGCGACGGTAGGTGACAGGGACCCAGAGCAGGGGTTCGAGCCCAGCTCTGGAGAGGCCCGCAGGAGGCACCAGGCGTCGGGGGAACGGGGGGGAGAGAGAGGAGAGACGAGACGCACCGGCGGCCGCGCGGCACGGCAGGTCGCCTGGCCCACACCCCCCCAGCAAGCGGAGGAGTGCCAAAACAGGCGGCCAGCGCGTTGCGCGGACCGGATGGCTCGCCCTCCCCAACACCGGCCGGAGGCTGCTTCAGGGACGCCCGCTTCCCTCCCTCCGCTGGCGGGGACGGAGAGGAGGGGAGGGCGCCCCCTCGTAGCTCTGCTTGAACAGCAGGATGCGCTCACGAAAACCTCATGACAGCCAACTGAATTTCAAACATGTTTGATTTTCATCGATCGTCCGATTCCTGATCGGGAGGTAGTCGTGAGAAGCCAGTCCCCCCTCCTCCCCCCCTCTACGATCATGCTGAAATTCGGCCCGATTCAAAAAATGCTCGCACGACTGAATAATCGGCCAGAAAAGGGGAAAAACTCGTACAGTGTACGCCCGGCTTAAGAAGGACGACACAGGGATAGCACATCCTCCCCAACCTGGAGAAGGCACTCTACCCTTTTCCGGTTCAAGACCATGGTCTCGGATTTGGAGGCACTGATTTTCATCCCGGCCGCTTCGCACTCGGCTGCAAACCGCTCCAGTGAGAGCTGTAGATCACGCCCTGATGAAGCCAATAGGACCACGTCATCCGCAAATAGCAGAGACGCAATCCTAAGGCCACCAAAATGGATCCCCTCAACACCTTGGCTGCGCCTAGAAATTCTGTCCATAAAAGTTATGAACAGAATCGGTGACAAAGGGCAACCTTGGCGGAGTCCAACTCTCACTGGAAATGAATTCTACTTACTGCCGGCAATGCAGACCAGGCTCTGACACCGGTCCTACAGAGACCTGACAGCCCTTATTAAAGGGCCCGGTACTCCATACTCCCGGAGTACCCCCCACAGGATCCCTCGAGGGACACGGTCTAATGCCTTCTCTTGATCCACAAAGCACATGTAGACTGGTTGGCAAACTCCCATGCCCCTCCAGGATCCTGCTGAGGGTGTAGAGCTGGTCCAGTGTTCCACGGCCAGGACGAAAACCACACTGCTCTTCCTGAATCCGTGATTCAACTATCTGACGGACCCTCCTTTCCAGAACCCCGGAATAGACCTTACCAGGAAGGCTTAAGAGTGTGATTCCTCTGTAATTGGAACACACCCTCTGGTCCCCCTTTTTAAATGGGGGGACCACCACCCCAGTCTGTCAATCCAGGGGAACTGCCCCCGATGCCCAATGGAAGACGTGTTGGTGGGATTAAGGAGGTCTTCGAAGTATTCTTCCCACCGACACACGACGTCCCGAGTCGAGGTCAGCAGCACACCACCCCCACTGTAAACAGTGTTGGTACTGCACTGCTTCCCCCCCCCCGAAACGCCGGATAGTGGACCAGAATCGCTTCGAAGCCGTACGGAAGTCTTTCTCCATGGCCTCTCCGAACTCTTCCCACGCCCGAGTTTTTGCCTCGGTGACCAGCTGACCCGCCTGCCGCTTTGACTGCCGGTACACATCAGTTGCTTCCGTAGTTCCATAAGCCAATAAAGCCAGGTAGGACTCCTTCTTTAGCTTGACGGCTTCCCTCACCGCTGGTGTGTACCAGCGTGTTCGAGGGTTGCCGCCGCGACATGCACCGACAACCTTCCGTCCACAGCTGCGATTTTACCCAATGTAACAAAAAGTGTTTCTGAACAGGATGAGCAACTATAACTTTAATTTTCAAGAAATGTGCATAAAACTTCCAAATGTTTGTCCAGGCACTGAGTGGCTGATAAGCTCTGTTGAGACTGTTAGCTGGGTCAAAATATAAAATGGGAAATGGTCCTTTGTAGTCCAAGATCATTGTTATATTAATTATATTGATTTAACAATGATTACTTGCTATTGCTTTGGATTTTGGAAAATTAAATTTTGTGGTAGAAAAATAACTCCGACTCATGGTGAATAAAAAACAACAACAAAGAATCCTAAGACTGGAAATCCAATCCTTCCTCTCTCTCCTTTGTCTTGTTCTTCATCTTGATGTTCGAGTGTCTTTGCCTTTGAGTAATTTGGCTTCCATCTCTGTGCTTCTTCAGCCTCAGAGCCACTGAGCCTAAAAAAGCTATCTGTGCTTCCAATAAATTATGTACTAAAAGCATAAATCAGATGGCTTATCTCTGTTTTTTAACCCAGTGATCTGGCTTTTTGATGGGAAGAAATCTCACAACCAAACTACAAAGCTGTTTTCGTGCACAGTGGACAATTATGGAAGAGCTTAATCTCTGACAAAGTGTTTTTATTTAAACAAAAACCTAAAAAAACTAACTTCTCCAAACATAAATATACATAAACAACTGGTTTCCTGAGACATTTTCTGAATGAGTCACCATCGCCACCAAGGGTTCAAGAAATTAATCAGATCATAATGCAGGAGGTGCATCATGATTCAAATACTTGAATCATGATGTCAGCAAAGGTCCAAAGATTTTATCAAATTTTTCACTCTGATTCTGAACAAAACAATGAATCTCATCAAACCTGAGACATGACATGACGTTTGAATGCCAGAGTAGGATTAACACGCTCCGTGACCCATGGATGTTGACGTTTGAGGGCCCCAAGGCACTATTCTCCAAGGATCTTTTTTAATGCATTTCAGATTCACTTTCTTTATCCTGAGCTTCCCTGCACTTCAGCTTTTCTGCAAATAAGTAAAACAACTCAACTCAACTTTATCTATATAGCACTGTTGAACAATTGTATTTGCCTATGAATATTTACAAATAAATGTAATTAAAAATCATAATTATAATCAAACACTCACCATCAGACATTGAATCACATTCCTTTAAAAGAAACACAAACCCATCTCTTTATCTATGTGAGAGATTATTAAACCACATAGTTCTCTGATATAATCAAACTATTATTTAACTAACTAGAACACACATAAACTACCAAAACAATGATATAACTAAAAGTGAAATGCAAAAAATCATCAATTGATGACTAATGACCAATGGAAAATTATCAGTTTAGACCAGCACTTGGTCTAAACAACAACTTGGCAAATTATCAAAGGTTTGGATTAATTCAAGGATGAGGAGCCGCAGAGAGACATTTAAATAATAATAATGTTTAGCATGAATAATTATCAGTCAACACCAGCAATTTATTTGTAAATAGTCATTGCTTTGGATCAGTTTGGAGTGTGGGAGACAGGAATTTATGTAGTAATCATGCTTATAGATGTGAATGTTTGAACCAGCTGTTGTGCTATTACTCACTGTTCTAAGTTATTTAATGTTTAACAAAAAACTCTCGGTATGTTAGGTATCGTCCGGTCAATATCAGCCCAAGCAGCTGATATCGGGACAATAGTTGAAAGGAAAGCGCTGGTGTTCTTTTAACAGCAAACTCTGCACACATATGGAATAAATGAGTGACAATTTTTCTTCAAGTTCAAGAATTTATTAACAGAAAGAAAAATGAACATCCAGAGAAAACCATTATAGAATGCTGTTTATCTGAATTAACACTATATTTCAATCAACAAATCTTCTCTACTAGGCTAGTGAAGCTTAATAAAACTACTAAGCAAAATTAAGATAAAAAGGCTAAGGAATTATGTACACACAAAAGAAACAAAGGATAAATAACTTAGCTGAAAACCATCAGAATGATTCAGTGAATCCTGGTTTCACTGCAGATCTAAGTTAGAACACTAACGTTCATCTTACTTAATGTGGAAAGAGATCAAATTAGCTTAACTAATTTAGAACAACATTTGGTATGTGTTTCAACCCATTCACAATACAAATCCCGAGTTAAAGACAACATTATTCGAGAAGATAACATTTTAAAGAATGATTTGCTTGGTAAAATCTACAGTATGCCTTTAGGACACTGGATTTTATGAATGCAATTATTCTTCTGGGAATCTAGGGGGCGCAGTAGTGATCGGTCGCTTGATGGGTTAACCCTAAAGTTATACAAAACACCGTTAAATTGACGATAATGGGAAGAAAACAAGAATCTTTGCTTTGAGTTTGTTAGTTTGAATAAAATGATGGACCTTCCCCTCATGCTACACCAAGTAAATTATTGTGACCTTGGTTCTTACTTCAAACTGCGCCACCAAGATGAGCACACCTGGGAACAAGAGGTTACCAACCACCCTCGGAATACATTAGATCTGCAACTCACTGCTATTATAAAAGCTGAGGTTTATTGTGTGCAAGTCATCATCTGCACACATTTTGCATATTTGTTTAGTTAGACTGTCATTTATTATCTGTAAGGCAGCTCTTTCTACAATTATGGTTTGACTGTTTGTCTAGATGACAGATGTGGTTGCTGTAATTATGGTCATTATGTTCATTGCGCTAAGAATATTTATGTTTCAACAGTTTGACTCATGTACGTTTACCGATATTGATATAAAACACCACATCTCATGCTGTAACATTGGCAAACAGCTATTGTTTTGCTTTTATTCCCTGTCACTGGCCTCCTCAGCTTGTTCCGTATCCATGGCATATAATTTTCTACCCTGCATTCAGTGAGCACAGCTTTATTTTATTACCAGAGAAAAGCCATGTCAGTTCATAATTTCAGGGTGAAGATTTATTTTGTCCTTATTTAACCAACTGGGTTCTATATTTTTATATATTCAACCTACAATGTATTCATACATCAATAATGTTAAAGGAATAACACCTTCAGTCAGTGGCGATTCTTGCATGAATTGCGTCATGGGCGCACCCCTTCTTGTGACACCCCCGCTACTACTACTGCTCTGCACCATCCCTGCTGTGTGTCTTGCTGAGCACTGTATTTTTCCTCTCCATCCCTGCTCACATGATACAAAGATCAACAGAAATAGTATCAATTTTTGATGATGTAATTTTTTTCAAATTCCCCAGTGTGCGTAGTTTAAGGTGCCGCTGAGACACCCAAAGACATCACAGGATAACCTGCACTGCAAAAACAGAATTAAAAATAAGTAAAATGTTCTTTAAATGAGTGTATTTGTCCTTGATTTGAGCAGGTAAATAAGATGATTGTCCAATGAAATAAGATTTTTCCACTTAAAATAGGAACAATTCATCCCCATCATCTTATTTCAAGTGCAGGATGTCTAATTATCTTATTTTAGGGGTAAACATACTCATTCCATTGGCAGATAATCTTATTTATTGGCTCAAATCAAGGACAAATAGACTAACTTTAAGAACATTTTAGTTGTTTTTAGATGCATTTTTGCAGTGTGTGCCTTAAACCACATGGACACAGCAATGTGTACAGCCTGATCTCCCCATTCTCAGCAGCAAGTAGCAGCCATCTTGGCAACAAATGGGATTGTGAGCTCCCCAATGACTGCACTTTAGAAAAAGCATGATAAAACTTGTTCAGAGCACAACTGACAGGCTATTTGTTCCGTGCGGTACCTGCACCTGTCTTTCTAACGCTGGGCTGGGCAACTGGCCATATGGCTGATATGAAAAACTGCTGCTGTAGTGATTACACTTTGTAAAGAACTTCATGTGAGCTGTCATAAAAAAAATGTCGGACCATTGCAATCAAGATTATTAAAAACGTCCATAAGTAAGTGTGAACGGCCATCTGTCATGACTGACTGGGGATTTGAAAAGATGCAACATACACACAAAAAGAACATAAAAACACTGATCCAAGAGTGTTTTCTATGCTTCTCTCCTTTGTCTAGCAGAGAAACAGGGCTAACCACTGAAAGAGAGGGTCAAGTGTTTAGTCAGTAGAAGAAAAAAATGGAGGTTGTTGACTGCAGTAGTAAAGCTGATGCCCCCATGGCTAAACAGCAGGTAAGACATAGCTACTATGAAGAGGAAACAAAAGAGATTACATTCAGTTAAAACTTGAAATATCAGCAAATGATACAAAATTGGAGTAGTCGGAGAAAGTACCAGAGTAAGAGAAAGTGGTCATTTTGTCACACAGCAGCCAAAGCCTATAACAGCATAACTACAGAAATAGCTCAGGATAACATAAGGCACTCTAACTATAAGCTGTATCAAAAAAGAAATGTCAGGGATGCGGTTCTGTGGAGCAGAGGTGTGGTGTTGTACTTACCTTTCCCCAGCAGGGTGTGACTGGTGGGCTCCAGCCATAGCAATTAGGAGGAGTACTTAAGACGGCTGGAGACAGACGGGAGGCGTCAGGTTATTAGCTCATCTGAGCGGTACCTGACCAGAACCTTGCTCCAAGTTGTTCCTTGGTTCAACATTTTTCCCTTGACTAATTATCTGTTCCTCTCTCAGGTTACTCTCCTTGTGCCAGTCTGGCTGAACCTAAACCCTCCTCGGAAAAGATCACTCGCTCCTATGACAGTTCCGAGTCCCAAAAGCCTTCCTGGCACTCCAGCTGTTCCCCTGACCCTGCTGGCGTCCCTGGCTGCGGTCCCCATGAGACCTGTCCACCCTCCACAGCGGAAAACCCAACAAGCCCCGAGCCACACCTCTGCTTGCGTCCGTCAACATCAATCATCATCCTGCCCGTAGGTCAGCCTTTGCCACTCCTTCTTGCTAACCTGCCAGTTGCTATTGCACACCTCTTTCCTTTCATCTCTCAACCGCCCATTAGCAGAGCTTTCCCAGCCAGCCAAACCCCAGAACCACATCTACTACTCTCTTCCTCCCTACCTTCAATAAACTTCTTAACATTAGACTGTTGTCCCTGAGTTTGTGGCTTCTTTTCTGCATTTTATTTCTGTATTGCATAATAATTCTGGGTCAAACAGAAAGTATACACTTGACAAGAAAGTTTTAAGCCTAGTCATAAAAGTAGACGGGGTGTCCTGGACTCAAACTGGTAGTTGGTTCCGCAGGAGAGGAGCGTGATAGCTAAACGATCTGCCTGATCTCATTCTATGTTTAGAAACTCTTGGAACCACCAGTAAACCTGCAGTCTGAGATTAAAGTGCTCTGTATAGGAACATATCAAATATTAGGAATAATGATCTGTGCCCATATTCACAAAGAATCCTAAGAATAATAGTAGCTCTTAGTGACCTAATTTTCAGAAAAAAAAATATTAGAATTCTAATATTTATCTTAAAATGTTACCTTTGTAAGATAAAGGTTATTCACAAAGCATCTTAGGCCTTAAGAGAGCTCCCAGAGTGAAAACATGTTAAGAGTAGTAAGGAGGACTTTCAGTGAGCCTAAGGCTACGCTCACACTGCAGGTCTTTCTTTTTTTTTGTTGTTGCTGAAATTGGATTTTTTCAGGTGACTGTTTATACTACTATTAAATGCAACCGCCATCATACTTCTGTTTGAACGGTTTGTGGAAGTAATGGTGAACGTAATTGTTTTAAAAGTGTTCAATAAAGTTTTGTTAAAAAAAACCTTGAAAAGAAAAAAAAAAGACGCTGATACTGGCAGACATCTCACCTCCCATACGTATCCGAAAAAGTACCACATATGGAAATGGCACAAATCGGATTTTTTGATGGGTGAAAAGGTATCGGAATGGGGCCGTTCACACTGCCGTGAAAAAGACAGATATAGGTCGCATGTGGGAGAAAAGATTGGATTTGGGTCACACTTCCCTGCAGTGGGAACGTAGCCTTAGAATGTCTTAATTAGGCAGGGAAGATGGTGGAGATAGCTGACCGACTGATCCACCACCTAAACAGTGGAGGAAGTGAGCACAGAGGATTCTATAAAAATCATACAATTATTAATATGTAGATAAGACAAACATTTTCATCCCCACAAAAGGAAATTGATTCGTTTCAGTGGCTCTAGCAATGTAATTTTACCGATAAGTAAATAATAGAAACAATATTGAATAATCATGAATAAAGAAGTGGAGAAATTTACAAAGACATAAAAGAGGCAAGAATATATTGTTCTGTATTGCATGATAATGAGAGTAGCTTAAAAGGTCATCTAGAAGTTCCCTTTTGTGACGCCATCTCCTTGCTTTTGAATGCTGCACGGAGCGGTTCTCCCTTTACAGGCTGGTGCTTCAAAGCACCAAGAAATGCAGAGAAAAAGATTGCATTGATCTATGGAAATAGGCTTCAAAGTCCATGTATTAGCGCCGTGATCCAGGGACCAATTTACCTTTCAACACGCCTCGATTTTCCTCCCAGGGCTGTGACCTGTGCACAGGGGAGGGCTGCTGTCCAGTTTAGTATTTTCCACCTTTTTTCTGTATTTTATGCAGTTGGTCGTTTTGTCAAATACAATTGCTTTATACAAGCAGGCATTCCCAGTAAAATGTTGTTAGATCTACAACTCATGCTGGGAGGCTATTGATGAAAAAAACTCCGGTTGATATAACGGGATTGTTAAAGTTATCTTGTGTGTAATGTAGTTGCTTCACACATTTTCTGGAGAGCCGGTATGCGCAATGTTTTTGTCTTTGCGCCATTGCAGTTTTGCGCTAATGTTATGTCATGTTATGTATTTCATAGTTCTACACTTTTAACATGAGTCCAAGAGAGGATGAGATTTGGGCTGTTTTTTTTTTTTTTTTACATTGTGCTTGGTTTAGAAACTATCAGTCAGAGGAGTGCTGTGTCCATTCAGTTAACTCAAAAAAGTATAAATAGACATGCAGATTAACATGAGCACTGATGTCAGGCCGAACACTCGCTGAAGTAAACATCCATACTAGGAGATGTAACAGCAGCTAAGAAGCACAATGATCAGCACAAAGCAGAATTCCCTTCAGCCTGCAACCCAAGTTTCTTCAATTTGGCTGCGTTTCACTGCTCAAATCTGCTCCTTGTGCTCCTAGCTGCCATAGCTAACACGCTGCACTGCAGACACCGATGGTGACTACAACCAAGCTGTGGCGTCTGTTGGCTACAAATGTATGACTCAGTGACCCGCCCCCGTCTAGTTGTGATTGGCTAGCATGTGGCCTTCAGACATTGATTTGATTGGTTGAATTGTATGATTGACAAATGAAAGTTAGGAATAATAGAAAGTTGGCCAGTCCGAGTTAAAAAAATAAAAACAAAACTCAAAACGGGCATGGCTGGCTCTGCAGGCAGGCACGGACCCCCTATGCCTGCCCATGCCGCCAGTACTGTGTTGAACTGAAGGTGATGAGCTGCGAGACTGAGCTTGATGGTCGAAAATCACAGAGCGCAGGCGTTTACAACTTGGAGCTTGTCTCGTTACTGGAGGAGGAGAATTTTTGGCAGTAGATGGAGAGATGAAATGTCCGACTACTTCCCTACTTGGGAAATTGGAGGTGTGGTTCTGGGTGTGGTCCAGCTCCCAAACTTAAATTATCATATTAACTTCGTTCAATTAATTTAGCTAAATTTCGTCATCATGACACACATTTCTTAATCCAGTCTAATCGGTTAAGTTCTCTTCTTTGATCATGGGCAGCTCATTTCTGTGCTTTTTCTTGCACTATCAACCAATCACAGCTTTTAAAAGACAGTTTCACGCCTAGCAACAGGGTCAACCACATCTCCTCACTAAGATAAAGATTTCTTTGTCTTTTCCTTACTCAGACTTGCTCTCAGCAACTATTTGAATCACGCCTAAGGTAAAGCTCTATCCAAATATCCTTACTGAGTAAGGATTCTTTAGCCATAGCAGAAGTGCATCAGAGTTGATAAGTATCGTCCGAAGAGTGCAGTCAGTAAGGAAGGAAGTAGGAAAAGGAGCCTGAAAGCTTCCTTCTGCAGCTAGTTTTGCCTAGGAACCCTGCAACGTCCCTTACTGGCGCTAAGAAGCCTTAAGGTATCCCACAGTAATTTCTGTGACATGACGTAATGACATCGGAGTTAAAAGCTGTCCGAAACCGGCACAGCAGACCGAAGCTCCTTTCCTATCCACAAAAGAGTTCTTACTGTTGAGCCCATGAAAGGTTACTGAACAGGAGCTAGGCGCAGGAGCTAGGGGCTATTATTAAGGGTATTCGGATCGGGCTCAAGACTCCTTAATTATACATTTTTAGGTTAAGATAGGAGCTCTATGAGAGGACTCTGAGAATCTTTGTGAATCCAGCCACGGGTCTCTGTCTATGATGGATATGATGGTTATAGGCTTCATATGTTCATATGGATTTTACAAGGACCAGTGAGGGGAGACTAAAATAGGAAAACGTAGGTTTGTATCCTTGTTAGATCTGCAGAGCTGTGTGCAAGTTAGAGTTTCACTTCCTTGTAGGGTGTGACTAGTTGCCATGGCCCCACAGCTGCAGCACATCAGGAATAATCAGGAGGAGCTTTGAGAGGAGCAGATACCATGATTGCCAGATGCCAGATTGTTTGCTCTGCATTACTTCGCTCCTTTATTGCTGACTCTAACCAGAGTTTTCCTCCTCTTTTCAGGTACCAGTCCATGACAGTTTTCAAATTCCCTCATTGAAGTGCTCTGCTCCCTTGCTCCTTGGATCATTGGAGAAATCCTCTTGAGATCACTACCATTGATATTCTCTCTGCTCCTTGGGCTATCTTCCTGGTTTACTGGTGCCCCCACCACTCACACTGAGCTATATATCTCACGCTCACTTTCCCATCCACCCTCCAATGCCATCTGTGCCATTTCCTGGGGGGAAATAAACCCTAACCCTAAGAGACCGAAGCATTTCTCAGGACCACCTGCCAAACCTTGTCCAGGGCGACTGTGGGTTGAGTAGTTGTCTGGCAATCAGAAGGTTGTGGGTTTGATTCCAGCTTCCTCTTGCCACATGTCGATGTGCCCCTGGGCAAGGCCCTTAACCCCAAGTTGCCTACCGAGCTGCGTCTCGGTGTATAAATGTGTGCGTGTTAGTGAGAGCGACTGGTGAACGTGGCTATAGTGTACAGAGCTTTGGGTGGTCAGCATGACTGGAAAAGAGCTATATAAGTTGAGTCCATTTACCGTTGTCCTGGATCTCCTCCATCATTTCTGACAGCAAGGATTCATCTAAACCTGTCTTTCTTACACATCATCTCATAAGGCTGATAATAACTGCTTGCCTTTCCTCATTAGTATCCATCCAAAGTATTGCTGAGAGCCTTGAAGATCGGTTTGCCTGTCCATCATTTTCAATAAACATTTCAAACCTGCATTCATTTCTAATTTCTGCCTGCATTAGAGTCTGCCTCAAAACAAATATGACAATATTATCCCGGGCTCTTTTAGAATGAAGCTTGCAGGCACTCCCGGTTCTCTCCAGGTATACTGCCTTCTTTCCACAGTTCAAATACACAACTGTTTTCTGCAAATTGCCCTTAGGTGTCAGCTTGTGTGTGCATGGCTGTTTGTCCTTTGTCTCTGTGTTACCTTGTGACGGACAGGCAAACTTAGCCGAGTGTACCCCACTGTCATCAAAATGACAGCTGGAGATAGCCCCCTCAACCACACCCCTCCCACCATCCTGCAAACCTGTAACATCCTGCAAGTGGGTACAGATGAAGGATGAACAATAGAAATAAGTTTAGCTGCAGTAAGCTGTCATCCTGCTTGTGAACTCCCATTTTGCTTGAACTTTAATTTCATTATGTAGGCAGCGTAACAGTCTGTCAACGTAATAGGCTGCTTTTGTGCATGCATTTTAATTGTACTTTAACAGTTTACAGATGCTCAAACAACCTCTCTGTAGTATAGCATGAGATACAAAGAACAGAGCTGGTAGTCAATGTGTTCCGATAATAACATTTGGCTGATATGTGTCCAGCAGCCTGTCTGGCGAGAAAGGTGTGAACTTGAGTTATTTCTGTTGAGCTATGATTAACATTCTGGTTTTCATGCTGACATTAAGTGATTCAATTATTCTAACATGTCCTAAAAAAATAAGAAGACATGCTTTGATGAAGAAAAGCATACCCTGGACATGCTTTGCCTAGGGTTTACTTTAACTGCATCACAGTTAGTATTAGAACATTCAGTGTCTTTCTGCATTATGTCTGTGCAACTTACTTTTCTTGTTTTATTTGGACCTCTGCTCATTTAGGCCTAACTTTGCTAGTTTGCATCCTAAATACAGTACACTCATTCATATTTATTGTATGGACTGCATTCACAGTAAAAATTCAGAGAACTTATCTTTGCATCTAATTGTCAATACATTCCTTATGTAATGGGTTCTCCTTGTTCTTGAACTCTTAAGTGCATATATATCTGGGTTTTATTGACATTGATCGGTCTGAAATCATCCAGCACTGATGAAACCCTACTCCAGTGGCTGAATTATACGAAGAATTCAGTCGGTGAGAGAGCATCATTAAACAGGCCTTGTCAGTGTCCAGACGCCGCTGACCTCTATCGTAACATTTAGACTATTTTGCAGTCAGTGTATGCTGGCTTAACCCCATATCCATTTCTGATTTGAGCTTCCACTTAGTGTTCCACTCCAATCATCCCTTTGCTGGAACACGGGAAGAATTTGTCCCACTATGTGCTATAATTCGAAGCGACGTGTGTGAGAGACAGAAAAGAGGCCTTGTTCAAGTGTGTGTGTGTGTTTTTCTGTAGGCCTGCGTGGGAATAATTGAACCGGGACACAGAAATATACTATCATCTCCCCGATACATTAGGTTTTTTTATTGCTATTCATAATTCTGGTGATATTGACATAGTGATAAGCTGAATTGGGTTTATGAGGCTTTTCCTCTGAGAGGGCGTACTGGCATGCACATCTTGTCTCAGTCAGCAGAAAAACATCAAAACTAATCACAATGTAATGGCTCTACGAGTCCCAAGGTCACGGCGATGTGAATAAACCATAGCCTGCAGCGTACTTACACACAGCCCGGTCCTTTCTAACCTCCCAACCCCTTCCCTTTATTTTCTTTAGTGTTTGTCTTTCTGTCCGTTTTTCCATCTGTCTGTGCTACCAGTCAAAAGCTTGGACTCACTTTTGTCATTGAGTGGCTTTACCTTTTTATGACATTCTACATCGCAGATACATAGAGAGGATATCAATCCTATAAATCAAAAGTATCAAGCACAGAATTGTAAAATCGCTGAAAACATCTTGTATTTTCTCTCTCTCTCTCTCTCTCTCTCTCTCTTTCTCTTTCTCTCTCTCTCTCTCTCGCTCTCTCTCTCTCTCCATTTTCTAAAAGTTTGCAACGACTGCAAACTATTCCAACTGAATTTTTTAATGTGGGTCATAGTCTAGACCAGGGGTCACCAACACAGTGCCCGCGGGCACCAGGTAGCCCTCGAGGACCTAATGTGGTGCCCTCAAGCCTGTTAAAAAATAGCACAACCCTTCAGTAAGCTGCATCTAATATCTTACTTTATTTAGTTGCATCTGCTTTTTAATCATACTTGTACTTACATAGATTTAAAATGATAACTCCATTAAAAAACATGTTTATATTACATAAAGTTACGGTGAGCTCTGACTCTTGTAGTTCCAAGGTCAGTACGGGTAGCACTTCGTGGGACACAGTACCAATGAAGTAGCTCTCAACTTCTAAAAGGTTGATGATGCCTGGTCTAGACGCTTTAAAAAAAAAAAAAATCTGCTTAACTTAAAACCCCCACGATGCATCATTGTCACATGACCAACCCCCTCACCTCCCCCTGTTTAAACACAGGTATTAATGGCAACTAGTTGGAAATAAATATCGGTTGTTAATATCGGCCCTGTTTTACTTATCGGACAGCTACCGATATGTTAAAAAATTACTAACATTAGCCGATATCGATGTTAACACCGATATATGGTGCATCCCTAATAAACAGATAGTTAGATACATAGATAGATAGGTAGAGAGATAGAGAGATAGATAGAGAGAGAATAATTTAAATACCCGCTTTCCTCTTGATTTATTCCCTTGTTAATTTATACATTGTATCATCAGACATATTGTAAAATTCTTCTCATGTGATTCACACATTTGTTATGATGTCACAGTAGAAGTGCTGCTCCTCATCTAAAGCTGCCAGTAGAGACAGATCAGGCCAGGGATAAAATACAGAAGGTATGTCTCCCTTCTGACCTGTAAAAAGATGCTTGATACTAAGGAGAGTTATACATCTGGGCAGTTCGGACTAAAAAGGACAAAACCTTACAGTTGTCTTGCCTTACTGCTTTTTTCCATTCCTAAACGTTTCAGATGAGTAGACTACTGTTTAAATATTTGTTTTGGTGCTAGTGGTGTTCATTTACTGTGATCACACAGGGAAAGGGTAGCGTCAGAAGGGTTGTAGCACTATAGGTTGGGAATGAAACCACTGCGACTACTACGTCAAAGACTAATAGACTCCATATATGAGGTGCATAGCCGCATACCACCCCATAAAACAAATTTAACATGTGACAAACGTAAACTGATAGCAGCTATAAAAATCAACTGGGCCCTATGAGAAAGGTAAATGCCCCCGGAAACAAAACTCCCATCAATGAGTTGTGTTAGTAGCAATGTGTCTTGTGGAGAGACTTTGATCAAATCTTGCTTGCATATTGTTTTAATTCAGCCACATTGGAGGGTTTTCAGCTCAATGACTTTGTTTAAGATAATCTCTCTGCATCACCATCAGATTTAGATCCAGACCTTGACTATGGTACTCTAAAACCTTACTTTAGTGTGTTTTTTTTTCACTAACAAATTATTAGGTGGACTTGGCTGTGAGCTTCTGATCACTTTGCGACATAATACAAGTGCATATTGGCACAAACTGTATTATCATGATCGGTCCATCTGTTATGGCAGCCCACCCAGGCTGTGAATAAGCAAAGAGAGCATTACACTACCACCACTATGTTTGACAATCTGCGCGTTGTTCTTTTTTTTTTTTTGAAAAGCAGATGCTTTTTTGCCGTAGATGCAATGAGACACACACTTTTCAAAAAGTTCCACTTTTGTCTCATCAGTCCGAAGAACATTTCCTCATAAGTGTTGGGGATCACTTAAAAAGAGCTTCGAGTCTTTGTGTTCTTTTGGTCAGCAGGGATTTTCATCTTCTCTCCTTTGAATCAGTTTTTGCCCAGTATTCTGATCAATGAATTATTTACTCCGACCTTAACTGAGGCACATGAGGGCCCGAGGAGCTATAGATGTTGTTCTATCTTTTTTAACACTTCCTGGATGAGTCATTGATGCACTTCTGGGGCACCTTTAGGTGGGGGTCTACCCCGAGAAGGTTCATCACTGTTCCGTATTTTTTCTGTTTGTGGACACAGTCTCTCTGGATTTTGCTGTCGCAAGGCCTTAGGAATGACTTTATAATTCTTGTGTATCATTTAAAAATATTGTTCAACATGCTTGATGACTGGTCAGGACCCTGGTCCATGTGGTGAAGATGGCTTTACGAAGGACTTCCACGGTCTGGACAATTTCTTTAAACCTCTATTGCTGTCTTTTCCCAAACATTTTCATTGTAATTTAGTTAACAGAATCATGCAGGACTGGCCTAAAGAAAGACATTAGTCACCTGGAAGGACTCCTTTGTCAGAGAAATGTTGTGAACTGCAACATTGTACCATCAGGGTGGTCTAGACATATAAATATATTTTTTAATCTATTACAAGGGTTTAAAGACAGTAACTGTAATTAAAAATAAGGTTTGGTGAGAAAAACATCTGGACCCTAGACATATCCCTTCCAGTAATGGGATAGAACTTTGTTATTTAGTAAAATTGGCACTTTTGACAGCTATACTCCTTCATAAAGCAAATGTTGTGGGTTGATAAAACCTGTCTTTCCTAGGCATTCTTTTTTGTTCTTTGCAAAACTCCATTTATCACCTTCCATATGTGCAACCAAGTGCAGCACAGGGAGAAATAAATGTGTCCAACACCCATTTAAACAATTACTGTATTGCATCTTGGACTCTTCTATTATGGAAGGCATTCTTGCACTCAAGTGTGATCATTTTTAATAACCTCGAGGCACTGTTGGATGAGCCTTTGCACATTGTTTTTTTTCCAGCATACCCCTGGTTTGAAGCTTATCCGAAAATAAGCTTTTTTTTCCCTCCCCACTCTTTTGTCTAAGTCCAGTGATCCAATTTGCAGTGAAAACCCCAGGCTTCTCAATCAACCCGAAAGAGTGTGGCTTTAATTGTTTTGTAGTTACGACAGCTTCAATTATTGATGGTCAAAGTCGTGTTTCTCTCATTCTGACAAGCTCTGCCCCAAGAAAAATACACCGAGGTTATTAGAGTTGCCTTGGCTCGTATGAAGTCAAATTATCTGCTGGAAGTAGTAAAATAATCCTGTTTTTCTTCTCAGCTTTGGATTCTCTCCTATTATCGGCTGGATTTTTAAGACATTTTTACAGAGCTCAAACAGCAGGAGATTTCAGAACACCCCATCTTTTGAATAATTTAAGTGCCTTGACTCTGTATTATCATACAGAAGACAGGCTGCTTTGATATTGCTTGTGTAGAAGGACTGCTCCTTATATAACTCCTCTGTCAAAGACAAAGCATGCCCAGTGGGCCCAGTGACACCAGCATCAAATGATTAATTAAGAAACACATCCTTCTCTGACAGACATTTCAATTACTGTGTTTGCAAACTGAAAATGTTCAGGGTTACATGGTGCGGTGAGCAATAATCACAAAATAACACACTATGTCGGGATGAGTTGGGTTTGTGGTATTAAAAAAAAAAAAAAAAAAAAAAGTTTTAATCAAACTTCAATAAACACTGCCTTTCTGTTTCTGACTCTTATAGTTTGTGCGCAAGTTTATAAAACATTTACATTTTCTTTTTAAGCATCCAACATCAAGCAGCCGTTTGATGAAGAAATGCCCTTGATGTAGCCACTGCAGTGAGAACTGTTTCTTACTGCGGTAAGAACTTTTTTTAATCCACTGAAGATGACCTGCGCAGTTTAAAAGTTAAACAACAGGAAAGATAACACAACAGTAGCACCTGTAGAAGTCGGTTGATGAGGGTTAGTCAGATAGCTTGCTTTTGGGCTTTCAGCCTCTAAGAAATCCCTCACCACTGATGCAAAATAAAAATAAAAATAATTGATTAGTCTCCAGAGCAGAGGGTGAAGAAAGAACTAACATGAACACCGCAACATGTTTGTACAAGGGTGACTGTGGCTCAGTTGTCCTGCAATAGGATGTTTAAGGGTTGGATTGCAACTGCCTCTCATTACATGTCGCTGTGCGTTTACAAAGTTAAATATTCTATATAGAAAAATATTTTACCGTCTGTAGCCACCAATACTTAACCATCACATTAGCTAACAGGTGATTGGAGAGATTGCATTTTCTTATAACTACTGAAATTACTATATGACATTGCTATTTCTCTCTTGGAAATATATTTATCCACTAATAATCCTTTTTTTTTCTTTTTTTCTTTCCACTAATAATCTAAGTGTACACATTTTTCCTTCACTGTGGGACTACTCTTCCACCCAATCATTGTCAATATAGAAAGTAATCTAATTATTTTTGACATTTTTCTTCTTGTTCTTGGATTATTCAGAAAGCTATAAGTTCCCCGCATTGCAGTTGCACCCACTAGCTTGCATCACCAATGAGAGGTTCGTCTTGCATGCACACCTTGACCCTTGAAAAAAAACAAAAAAAAACAGACGTCTGAGTAGTAAAATATTTTTGTTTTTAATGTAGTTTTTAATTACAGAATGTAGCCAAACATCAGAAATTTTTGGCAATAGCCAAATACAGTATTCCAGGAAAAGGACCTCATGCCAATAGTAAAGCATGGAAGTGGGAGTGTCATGATTCTGGGATATTTTGCTATAGCAGGACCTGGCATCCTTACCATCCTAGAATCCACTATGAATTCTAAAGTGTCTCAGAGGGTGTTTGAGGAAAATACCATGCAGCGAATTGTAAATAAGGAAATTATTATTTAAGGGTTTGACCTATATTTTTCACATGACTATATTTTTCCTGAAGCCTGTCTCAAGATGCACTCAAGCCACAATTCAGTCACTACACCTTTTCATCCTCAATTTAACCACCAGGGTCTTGCTTAAAAGTACAGCGGATCAATAGGTGGATAGACAGTTTCCCCGTCAGACTTGGGAAAGTTAGAGCTTAGCACAAAAGTAAGAGTTTTCATTTTGCAGTTGATCTATGATCCAACACTAACCTGTGTTCAGGAGCTGTTGGATATTTTACTATATTATATTACTTTTTATTTTTCACTTCAGACATTTATATTCATTTATTCAGTATAGTTGGTGCATTAAACGTCTGGGATCAAACGTTTTGGTGTAACTGAGTCAGGTTTTTAGGTTGCCTTGTTAACACACCTTTTTAGCTTTACCGAAAAACTTTTTTTTGGGACAGAGTAAAGGACTTTAGAATGGCCACATAAAAAAATGTACTTTCTTTTCCTCAAGCTACTTTATATGCTTTGGATCAATGTTCCTTTGGAAGACCCAAGCTTCAACTTCATACAGGGATACCTATCCTTTTGAATGAGTTTGCACCTTGTCTATATATATATATATATATATATATATGTATATATATATATATATATATATATATATATATATATATATATATATATATATATATATTGTTTACAGTGGTGGGCTGTACATTTCACACCAAGGCCTTCACTAGTGCTCCAGCAGAATCAATCTACTCCTTGATTATTTGTACACAAAAACCATCCATCCTTGCTCTGCTCCAGAAGAGTTCAGTTACGCTGTTGTACAGATTATCTGTGCATTTCAGTTCCATCAACATGTCCTCCTCTATCGCCATCGAAGTTGATGCTGATGGTCTAGCCTGCTCTGTTGTATTTCTCCTTGACACCTTGTCAGGATCCCCGAGCTGGGGACTTAATTAGTTGATTTGACTCTCCTGCTGTTGCTTAATTCCATGCTGTATTTCAGTTTCCCTTCGTTTGTTTCCCCGTTGTCGGGTCACTCTGCGTTGCTCTACGTTCCACTGCGTTTCCTCTGCGCTGTATTGCCCGTGTTGCCCGCTGCCCTGAGTCCTGTTCCCGAGCATCCTATAAGCCTTCTTTTGATTAAAATCTCCTTTTGCACCATGCACCATGCGCTGTCCTCCGCCTCATTGCCGCCTAGGTCCTCGCCGCAAAATCATGACACACTTGTGCTTCTTGTATAATGCAGGAGCTTTGCCAGCTGCATCGTGTTTCCCATGTCTGTTATCTCATTCAGCATAACAGAGACAAATTATGTTTTAATAACCTTCCCTCTGATATCTTCTTCCATCAGTTCAGGAATTGTAGGGATCAGGTTGATTTGTATTTTACCTAATGTCCTAATAAACATATTAAAACATTGTTCTGTGTAACTAATCTATATTATGTGTTTCACTTAAATGAGTTACTAAATACTTAAATTATTCAGTAATGATGTAATTTGTTAAGTAACAATGTATTTGGCTCAAATGTTTTATTAGGAGCTTACAAAGCCCTTACATCATCATCTTCATTCCTGAATTTGAATAAATGAACATATTATTTTGGCATTTAGAAATGGTGAACACTTGTGATAATCCTAAATGACCTAAACTAGTAAAGGTTCAGTCATTCTCAGACACTGAGGAAAAAGAACATTTTAATTTTCTATCTACACAATGTATGCAAATATCTGGTTTCAGCTGAAAGTCAGCCAGTAGATTTGACACAATAGATATACTGAAGGTTTCGTTGGCCACTCACTTTAGTATTTAGCCACACTTATCCATAAGAGTCATTGTTTTATTTATCTCAGCTGCTAACATATTATATATGCCTGGAACTGTGCATCAGGTGAAGTTCAGCTTTTAGGAATGGGATTTCTGTAGCTTAAGTATACAATAGTTAAATGTTCAACTATGGCACTTATTGCTTGTATGAACCAGGAACAATGATTTCAAAGCTACAGATGTTTTTTTTTATGTTATGCAGTTTTAATGATGCAATACCAAAGTTGTGATCCCTTAAGTGCCTTCCTTTTTTCTTTTACTCCTAGCACAATTTCTTTTACATTTGACATTTAGATGAAAAGAAAATTGCTTTCTTAATAGATGTTAGATAACGCGTCTCCGAGAGAAAGCATCTTCATCTTCATTTCCTTCTGAGCTCCTGCTGGTTTCACAAGAAACACTCAGCAAGAAATGTGGTCCATGCAGCTTTAGAGCATAAGCACCAAGATGCCAGATCCTCGCACTGTTTCATTTTTACAAGATCGTTTGTAATATTTTTTATGTCCTTTGGTTGTATTATTCCAGATGGCCCAAGTAAAAGATCATTTTTATTTTGCTTCTTAAACTAATTTATATTAAGATGCTTTCCTGCTGCTACATTCTTATATGTTCCAAAAGATGCTGCTTAGTGGGACGAGGCCTCTCTGCAGGCCGTTACTCTTTAGAAGAAATGCAGACATTTAAAGTACTGTTATTTCACTCAGAACATTGTGAAATGTGAAAAAGAGCCAATTTTGGATTGAAGATGTCTCACAGACAGTAATAAAGCTGAGCACTCGTGCAGTATAAGAATTAATGAAAGCATCAAATATTTCATATGCCAGTGAAATACATGATATACAGAGGAACTGGTCTCTGAAATACAACTGCAGGGGCTAAGGAGGAAACTCAAAATATTAGTGGCTTTTTGCTGGTGTAATTCACTCATTATGCTGTAGGAAATAGCTCTTATAAAAGCAAAGTGAAACCTTTACAAATAATGAGTGACACAAGTACGTGGGTCAAAAGCTGTTTTAGTATTTAATTAATTACAGTAAGGGTTCTGAGTCACGGGTATTAAGTCAACTAAAGGGTGAAATTTCTCAAACAGCATGAAGCCGGGGGATTTAGGAAAGCACTGCTGTAATTACACAAGATGCTCTGGTTCATAACTTCATATTTTCTGGGCACAGAAAGCGTAGAAGCAGATGAGCTGCTTTATTCAGAGGATTGCGTTGTAGTTAGGGTCACAGGAAGGTCTTCCGACTTCTCAGCTAGCTCTTCCAAAATCAAACAATTTAAGACCTTTTTCATTAAATCTAAGTCTTTGGTGTCTTGGAAATACACTGACATCAGTGACATTGCTTTTCAAGCAAACACATTGATTTGTTTGCAGTGAGGTTCATTTTTGCAGTCAAAATGAAAGTAGCTAGCTACAGCGTTTGTGTTTCCTGCTTAGCTGCTTTGAAGTATCAAATTGTCAGTGTTAGGACAAGTGGGAACGCTCAGATCTGACCCAAATCTAATCTTTTCAACTTACGTTTGAGCCACTTCTATATGGGCTACATTCCCACTGCAGGTCTTAGTATTCAAATAAGATTTTTTTCCCCTGAAATCTGATTTTTTGTGGGGTCCTTCCCATTACATTCCCAAATGTTGCCTATATCTGACTCCCGTGTGAACTCTTTTCAGCTCCAAACTGACCCGCATGCGTAAAAGAACAATAATGATGAGATCACACTGCCTGCTTTGGTCCAGCAAACAAAGAAGAAGTAGGTTTTGTGGATTTAACCCATTTAATGTGTCAGTGGGTGCTGAGGAGAAAGCGCAGAAATAAGTAAAGAGAGGGTTAGGGCTGCAACTAATGATTATTTTAATACTCAATTAATTGGTCGATTACTTTTACGATTATTCGATGAATCGGACAAAAAAAAGTTTTATTTCCACTTCTTTTTTCCAAAATAGAACATTTGGACCTAGAGCAAAAAAGCGCACACAAAAGTTGCTACTTAGGTGTTGTGTTATAATAACATTTTTCAATAATTTTGCTTCAAATAAAGAAGTTTATGTTGACTAGATTGTAAGTCAATCATTTAATAGTCAATGCAGTCTATATGAACAGCAATTTAACACAACAATAGTGAATCTGTAAAACCGGTGTCAAATGCGGTTTGGTTGAATCTCACTCTTATGCATGTATGGGAAATAATTGGGTATAGCAATGCAACCAATGCAAAAACATCACTTCTGACGACCAAATAAACCACCAGCCCATTTCATAGACTGTTTCAGCACAAGCTGCATTTTATATACATGCTACATTTGTCCTGCTACATATTTTACTTCCAAGAACGTTTATTCTACAAGTTTTTCAAATTCTTCTTTGAAGAGTTAAAAGGGTTGATAGATATTTAATACTTTTTATTTGTTTTGAGAGTTTTAAAAAATTTGAGAGTGTCCTTAGGGATGTTTATATCTCGTTTTTCTGTAAGTATTTTTAATTTGGCTCTGCCTCTTATTTCATTATGGTTACATAACAATAAAGACTCTTGCTTCTTGGAAATTTAGTATATTGCAGTATATTGGACAAAAGACTGTGAATGTTTATTGCGCAATGTGCCACATTATTAAATTATCATTTTTGAAAAAGACAAATATAATGACATATTTCTTTTGCTCTCAACCCGTGTCACTCTTTGCACCTTCTTAATTTTCCGTCTTCCTTTATCTTATTCCTCTGCTTTTTCCTGTTCATCAGACAACCACTGGCACTATACATGATTTCACTTGGGTAAATGTATACAGTATCTATATTTATTTCTACAGGGACATGCACGGTGGTATTGGGTATGTTTTTGCATAGTGTATGTGTCTATGTATGTGTCTTAAACCCCTGCAAAACAAATCTACCCACAGGTATAAATAAAGTAACCTTGAATCTTGAAAGCTTCCGACTCACGTCTATGGTAAATCTAAGGTTTGTAAAATAAAATGAACATAGAAAATGCACCAGTGAGAAAAAGTAGAAGATTTTTAACCCGCTTAAAAGAAAAAAAAAAGGCAGATATCGTCTTATTACAAGAAATTCATAAATCAGCTGCAACTGTAAATTATCTTAACTCTCCTGAGTTCCCTAATGTGTTTTCTGCCTGCTTTAACTCGAGACAAAATGGAGTAGCAATTTTAATCCACAAAAACATTAGTTTCACAATATTACACAAAATTCTAGATCCAGAGGGTATATTCGTAATATTAAAAATATCAATTTATAACCAAAAGTTATGTACTATCAGTATATATGGCCCAAATGTTAACGACCCCTCATTGATTCACAAATTATTTTTTAACTTTCAAAACACCTGGATGGCTCACTATTTTGAGGATTAAATGAGGAAATAGACAGGTTGAATACAACTGAGACTTGGCACAGTTGGCAATCGATAAATGTAGTCAAACAATACATGAGTGATTATGTTGTTTGCGATGCATGGAGGTCTCTTCATCCTAACAGTAAGGAATATACATTCTTTCCAAATGTCCATCATTCCTACTCTGATTTGGACTATTTCTTAATGAGCAGGTCACTGCTATCTGACATTTCAGACACTATGACACATCCTGTAGCTGTCAGTGATCATGCTCCTGTCCCTTTAACCCCAATACATTTAAAGTAATCCCACAAAACAAAAGATGGAGATTTAACACATTGTTGCTTAAAGATTAAGAATTTATCAAATATTTTAAGAAGAGTGGGCTTCATACTTGGAGTACGATTATTCACCAGGGACATCAGCATCTATCCTATGGGAGGCAGGGAAAGCAATGATGAGAGGTAAAATAATCAAATTATATTCTTTGATCCTGAAAGTATAAACAACACCTTCCAAGATTTCTCCAAATCCTTAAACACATCACAGATAAACTCATCAGATAGTGGTATAGATCAGTTTCTGGATAAAATACCTCTTCCTAAATTAGCAGATAGTCAAACAATAACCTTGGATTTACCCCTGACAACAGGTGAAATTCTGGAAGCTCTCAAAACATGCCCAATAAGAAGGCTCCGGGTCCAGATGGATTCCCAGCTGAGTTTTATAAGGAATTCTGGAATATTCTGGCACCAACATTCCACAGAATGTTGCAGGAAATCAGGAAAATGGCAGATTCCCGGCTAATATGGACTCTGCCACCATTAGTCTCTGCTTAAACCACGTAAAGATCCTGTGTTTCCTACCAGCTATTGTCCCAAATCCCTTATTAATGTTAATATTAAAATAATATTTAAAGCTCTTGCAAAATGATTAGATATGGTCACTCCTCTCATAATACACCCTAATCAAACTGGTTTTATAAAAGGAAGGCAGGCAACCACAAATGCATAGTGATTAGTTAATCTTATTGCTTTTTCCTATAGTAAAAACATTGAATCCAATATATTGTCTTTAGATGCAGAAAAGGCATTTGATAGAGTTAACTGGACATATTATATGCAACTCTACATAAATTTGGCTTTGAAACTTTTTAATTAATTGCTTACAAATGTTATACATTTCCCAACAGCATGTGTCAGGACAAATAGCCAAACATCTTCCAGCTTTTGTCTCCAGGGGGCCACTTTCCACCTGACTGTTTACTATTTTTATTGAACCACTAGCAGCAACAATTAGACAAATTAAAGATATTAAAGGTATAAAACGCATGAAAATAGAACATAACATTTGTCTTTATGCAGATGACGTATTACTTTATCTCCAGGATTCACACACCTCTCTCTCAGGTAATTAGATTAATATAATCTTTCTCAAAAGTTTCAGATTATTCTATAAATTGGTCAAAGTCAACAGTACTACCAATTAACTGCTATCTACATAATCTACCAATTTTACTTGTTGGTTGCTTGAATTAAAATTATAGTTTTACCTAGAATTAATTACTTACTCTCAATTATCCAAAACAAACCATAATTTCACTCGTTTAAATCTCTGTTGGGCTCCATGTCTGGCTCCAGCTCCTTATCACAGTCCTGGTTCATGACAACTCTCAGTGCTGACTCTATCTGGAGAACAGGGTATCTGCATGGTTTGGGCGGGCTGGCTGACTAGATTGTTTTGTTTTTTGGGGTGGGGGGTGAGAGTGTAGTCATGGTTTTAGGGGGGACACTATCACCCCCCCCCCCCAACACACACACTTTTCTGAAATTGTGTGTGTATCAGTATATCATGTCCATTCTCCATGATGGTGCATCAACACAAGTAGCTAAAAGAAACAAACTGACTTTAATTAAAACAATGTTGTTTGTACTTAAAATCCGCATGTTGTAACTGAGAGGAAAACCACTGCCCAGCACTTTTTTTTAACTCCTATTTGTGGTTGCATCACATGCCTGGGATTTTTCTAGATCTCCTGGTGGGCCTTTTGCATCCTAAATAGTAATTTTGTGATGTTTATGGGATTTATTTTGATTGTTTTACAACCACTTGCTGCTTGTTTCCTACTCAAACTGCACTGCATACTGATGTTTGATTATGAGCGTGTTACATAAAACTTTACATTAAGGATTGCTAGGATCTATGTGATAGTAATGTAAAAAAATGGATCTGTTACTGTGACAAATGCCAGCAAAGCTTTGTGCATTACCATAAGTTGTAATACCTAATAACCAAAGTATTTTAACAAAGACTGAAGAAAATGGAGAGGAAACAGGAGCAGTCCACGGGTTTAATTTAACATATTCCGACCTCAGGAGTAAAGTGTTTTTTATAGTCGTGGAAAATTAAGATAACCCATTAAATATCCATTTTTTCATGAGGAATTGTTTAAGCATCCATCTAGTTTCAATTTTTTTTATCACTGAAACAGTATTTTAATAAAACATTTTTAATTACAATTTACAGAAACTAACCTTGATTACTTATTAAATACAGTATATAAATAAACAAAAATGTGTTTTTTGCTGAGGAAGTAGTTAGGATTCGACACTCATTTTTGAGGCTCCAGTTTAATATCCGCTTGATCTTTTTTTTATATATACAACAAATGTTCTTACATTTTCCTCAAGCACCCTCTGATACACAGTAGGATCAATGGGGGATTCTATGATGGTGAGCAAGCAAGGTCCTGATGCAATAAATTATTCTCAAACTGTGGTAATTTCAACTCTCTATGCTTCACAGTTGGTGTGAGGTTCTTTTGCTTTGTTTGGATTAAGTCAAACATTTCTTAATTTCCAGATAATTACATTTTAGAATCACTGGGTTCTTAGAACATTAATCTAAATGTTCTTATCTGTGTCTTATATTTTCTCTGGCAAACTTTAATCTGGCCTCTGTGCTTTTGTCTTGTTGCATAACTCTCAAAGTTAAATTTGTGTGGTCTCTTTCTCATTGCGCAGTTAAACACTTTCACATCAACAAAAGCAAGAGCCTACTTTAGATCCTCTGATGACATGTTAGGGTTTTTGGAGACATCTTTCAACATGTTGCTTACTGCTATCAGGATAACCTTACTGTTAACAATTGTTTGGAAAGTTCTCTTCTTGTAGAATGACCCATTTGAAACTCTTCAGAGACCTTTTTATGCCTCTTACCAGACTCATAAGCTGCAACTATCTTGTTTCTGTGGACCTCAGAAAGCTCTTCAAATATTACCATGGTGTACACATTCCATTCAACAGTCAGAAGCATACCAAGCTTTTGTGGTATGCTTCTTATGAATAAGAGCTTTAATGAATACAAACGTTTGTCATAATGCTGAGTAGTAATAATTAGTTAACTTTAGCATGAAATGTACAGTGGTGAGTAAAGTAGGCCTGAGTCAATAATGAATCTCTGTGACCTATGGTCATATGGAGCACATCATCCATGTCATATACAGGTTAAAAAGTTGTGTCCACCCAGTTCTGTTTACAGTAAAATAAAAATTAAAATCCCTGTAAAAGTTTCAGTTTTATTCCAGTATACAGAATATGTTACTAAAAATAATCATCAAAGATACAAACTCAATTTGTTGACTATTCTTGAGTTTTTGAGAAAGTGATTATCTTGCAGATCTTGGAGCAGTGATATAAATGCATTGTATTTTTTTCTGCATTTAGGACTACCTGCAAATTATAAAGTTGTTCTTGTATTCTAGGCCTCAGCATTGGTGGGTGCTATACAGGATATACCAGTGTCATCTGCATAGAAAGGATAACATATAGCCCGCCTGAGAATATTTTTGCAAATGGTGAATAATACTGGACCCAGTACCGAACCTTGAGGGACAATATTTTAAACTTGTAAAAACTCAGAGGAAAACTTTTATCTAGACAGAATGGGTTCTGTTTGCTGAAAATACTTAGTCTGAAAGATGTTTAATTAAAATTAGTGGTGTCCTGATACCAGCATCAGTAATCATAATCATACTTGTAAAAGTAACCTAATGAACCAGACCAATTTTATGCAGGATTTTCGTCCAGGGCTAAGCTACGCTGCAACTCAAAGGTTAGATGCCACTCTATACCAGGTAGTGGTGCTATACACCACAATGTTGTTTTCTGACCTTCCAAAAGAAAAAAGGAGGGAAGTTAACTGAAGCCCTAACCTAATTCATCATCCTTGATGATCAGTCGTTTTCAGTGGTCAATGATATTGTTATTTGTGATTTATAAGTACCAATTTAGTAAGTACTCAGTATCTGCACTTAGAATCGGCAAGTGTCTAAACTGAAGCACTAGCACTTGTATCGTTCTGGAAAAAAACTGGTATCGGGACACCCATATTATCTTCACCAGAGCTGAGACTTTTGAAATCGGCATGTAATTCTTAAATATACTAGGGTTAACTCCTCTTAAAAGGTGAATAACAATGGCTGATTTGCAGTCCAAACGTATTTCATTTGAGGTCAAAGTAAGATAAAAAAAAATGTGACACTGGTTCATCTTCAAGCTGTAGGATGAATGGTTCCAAGCTTTTAGGGATAGCTGGTTCACTTGGGTTAAGTTATTTTAGAGCCCTCGTAATCTTTGTTTTAGTAATAGGAGTGAAGTTAAAGACCTGAGTATTGCTAATAGTTTGTTCGGAGTAAGCCATACATCATCAGAATAGTTGGAATTATATAAAAAACAGATGATATAAAATTATTATTAAGATAGTTTAACATTTCTCCTCTGTAACTTATTGTGATATCCTGAAATAGGATATCACTAGTGGATCTGATTAAGTTATGAGCAGATAAAAGATCTAATAATCTTCCAAAATGTATTTGTGATTTTGATGGTATTGTTATACAGAAATAAAAAATAATAATTTTGCTTTCTGAAGGAGAGTTGTGGATACAGCAAGTTCAGTCATCAGATTAATCTCTGCTGCTAGCGGATAAGTGTCTATATGGTACAGAGTCAATCTACATATGTTATCAAGAGGCATGAAAATGTTATCAGTTAAAAATGATGTCCAGTGCTTTTGACCAACTGCTAGAAAGCAAAACTTGGTCCCTAAAATGTATCATTTTCTCTCTTTTGCTTATCATTTATATAATGATATGTTTAACAGCACTTTCACATCTTTTTATTGTTGTAATGCATGCCTTTACGAATCTTCGAGTGCTTTATTTTTTTTCTTTGAATGAGTGGTCACTAATACAGATTCCCCATTTTATCAATGTCATTGATTGTGTTCATTTTTATTCTTTCTGGATGTGAAAAAAAAAAACAAGGCCATCTGACCCTTCAGCCTGCTAGACCTCAGTAAAAGTGTAAACCACTTCCCAGGCTTGCAGTAAATCTGATGCCCGAATTTACACATACGAGAGGAACCGAGTGTGTGACTGATAAGTGGTAGAGACTGGAGCATTCAGATAAGCCTTTTGTGCCTGCTGTTATGTACAGTCAAGCGTCATATCATAAACTATTTGTGCCAAGGGCAAGCGATAGAATCACAATGCCATACCTAGGAGATTACCACAACTGTGATGTGTGTTGACCTAAGTTATGATAACCTTGTTATCAATACTAAGGTCTATAAACCTTATCTGTATCATATTTCATCCAGGCATTGAAGATGCTGGCAGTTAATGGAGATTTAGCCCTTCAGTGATCCCTTATCTTTTCAAACGCATCTCAGACCAAGCTATTCCCCTGCTGTTCACTCTATTTGCCATTTGTTTGAGAACCCACATAATACATAATAACTACAGTGTCTGATCGGATTTGATAGGGCTTATTACAGAAGATATCACCAGTAGCTGGCATGTCCTAAAGGAGTGCTTGGGAGACTCATGACAGTACTACATTGAAAGATAAAACCTGCTCAATAAAACTTAGTGTTTAGCAGTCTACTGTTCTGCAGAGACAGATTAAGTCCTTGTAGGAATTTTATTGCGTGCACAATATTATATGGCTCACCTGCTTTGGGCTTCTTTATTCTTTTGAAAATAAATACAAAGAAATATTCTACTTTTTTTAAAAGAAAATAGTAAATTTGTTTTTATATGTAATTCAGATCATAAAGTACTCCCAGGTTAATTCCAGCAACTCTCTGGAGAAGGATGTTGAAAAGGTTGTCATGACAACAGAATGTAGTTCAAAAGTATGACATGTTGAAATGTACATATACTTCTTGTAAAACAACTAAACTGCATAGATAATTCAGCTATTAATATAAAGAGTTTTCTAAAACTAAATAAATACATTTTTCAGATGATTGATTGTCTGTAACAACTTGTGAATAAAACTTGTTTAGAGTTTAGAAGGGGAGAGTTCAAGGTGTAGTTGGCATTTATTGGGGTTATTGAGGACACAGATGCAAGGAGGAGGAAGGTAAAGTCAGGTTTATGGGGGATTAAAAGGGACAGGTTAACAGAAGAAGACCGATGATGAAAAGCAAGGTAAAAAGAGAGAATTAGATCGATCCCGAAATAAACGAAGGGTAAACATTGGAGCTGCATTTTAGATCAGAGGGAGCTACGCGTCCTATAATGATTCAAAACTGATAGTTAGCCACATTTCTGCTTGACAACTAAGCATCTCTGCTTGATTTGTATCATTTTTTCATTCATTAATCATTTTACAGTATCACTGATGAGAGCGAAAATCACGTTTTACTTCGTAGCTTTTTGCTAAGTCCAACAGTTAGCCCTGTTACTAGCCTATGCTATTCACAACAGGCTCTGCTGTGAGGTAGAAGCTGTGAAGGAATGGCAGTAGGGCAGCAGAGAGCAAGGGGGAGGGACCTGTAAATTCAGCTTGTTCAAATTTTCAGGCTAGGTCCACAGTTGTCTCATGACTCCTCACTGCAGCTCTAAGTTTAACTTAAAAACATAATGCAATTACTACTAAAGATAGCAATGTAAGCATTTATGCTGAAGTTAAACTATGTGATTAATTTAATCAAAATTATTATTATTAAAAAGGTTAAGATATTTATAATTTTATCATGTAGCACTTTAAAGGAATGGTGTTGCCATTTATTTTTAAATAAGCCCTTGAATCTCAGCTGCCAGACACAACTGTGCAAAACAATGCATCAGAGTAAAATGTCTAGAAATCTTGTTTAGGCAAAGTGCTTTGTCGTATTTTTTCTTCAACAGATTTTATGTTGGTAAATCATGATAAAATTGGGATTGCAATTTTACAATAAAATAAAACATGTACTATAAAACCTTTGCTACATTCCCACCCCTGCTTGTGTCCTTATTTCATACGGACACATACAGATTGAAAGACAGAATGTCCTTTACAACCAGCTAACATACTTGACTGAAACAGTGAGCGAGCTAGTCCTACTGCATTTCTCCTGTAAGCCCATCTTCCTTCCAATCCCAACCATGATTCAGACTCAGTATAAATCTGCAGGAAGCAGATTCCGTATGAATCCAAGCAGCTCGTTACCTTACAAAACGATCGCTTCCACCTTGAAATGCCCTGAAATCCTGTGGCGGTCCCTTGCCTCCACTAAGGACATGGCTCCTGTATAAAGCAGATGTGAAAAACATCTTTATATTTCTCACACTTGTCCAAAACATGCGAAGAGCACAGTTTGACATTAGAGGAATATTGGTAACATGAATTTACCATGACTGATTCCACAAGAGAACCCACTCTAGTTCCAGCTGTGCAGCAGCTGTGTACCACATATGAGTGTACTGTCCTATATTCTCTAAACCATGGGACTGCTTCTTTTATATTGTGCACCGTTGAGTCATGATCAAGGATAAACTTGTATTGCAAAGGTGTTTAGTTAACTCTATTCAGACACATACATACAGAAGGCTTAATCTCTTGAGCTTCAGCAACATTATATTGATATATCTGTAGGTCAGACTGTCCTTATATACAAAATCTATTTTATGCATGTAAAGCTTTTAGAGATTAAAAAGGAAAATGAGTCAAGAACATAAATAGTCTACCCTCTATAAACCGAAGATGTTTCATCTGCTTTCAAATTGTATAGTCCTATTTTGTTGTGAATCCCGATTTACCTGAAAAAAAAATCATCCTCATGTTGTTCAACAACAGTTTTGGTTTAGCTATGAATAACTATTAAAAAGTGACAAAGGCACTTTTCAAACACCAAGTGCTGAACACATGTAGACAACACACACAAACCACTTCTCTCCAAATTACAGGAGATTATTAAAGGGTAACTCACCCCCATTTCAACATTTTTTTTTGCTAATAAACTGTAACATGGTTGTCTTATAGTGCGGTCTACGTATCATGGTGGTCATTTTGACAAATGACTGCTTATTTGTTGAAATCGTGTCTGTGTGGAGCACTCTTGAGGTTCAACGGGTGTCTTACGTTGAATTTCAAATCAGTATTATTGGTTCAAAGGTTTTTGTGCTGTCACAGGAAGAAACAGTAGCACTGCCGCTGTGGGGTATAAAATCAGCTCCATTTAGAAAAAGAAAAAGAAAAAAAAGAGCATCTCTGTCTTGTCACTCCGTAGTGAGCCTCATTGCCAACTTAGCGACTTCTCAGACCCCTCTAGTGACTTTTTTTCTTCAAAAAAGCGACTAGCAACAAATCTAGCAACCTTTTCTGTGCTATTGGCAACTTTACGTGAAAGCACCTGTTCTGCAGTTACTGTCTTGAGACAGCAGCGAGTGCTATCATGAGTCCCTTCCCACTTCCCCTTAGTGCTGTCTCACAGGCAGACAGCTGCTACCTCGTCCTGAAACCTGCTTGCAGTCAGAGCAAAGAGAGCAGAAAGGAGACCAGATCCACTTCGTATCCATATTGCAACTGAATCATGCATGTGCAAAACTGTTGGTGATCCCACAATGGATTACAACGTGGGAAATAAATATAATAATATATAATTGGTCCCAATCGGTCTTCCAGTGCCTCAGCAGCACTGGCTTCAGGCAATGCTTGGTCAGTGCTTTGAGCCAGCAGCTCAGACTGATAAAGCTTTAAACCTACATTGATGAAGGGGGGGGGGGGGGGGGATAAAAACCCTCCACCTCAAAAGATTAAACTGTGGCGTCACTAGCAGCATCACTCTGCTCTCTGTCTATTATTTAATATGGTAAATTAAGTTAACTCCTGCTTTCCCTCATGCTGCCTCACCCAATCTTAGCACTGCTCATTTTCTCTCACCTCCTGCCAGCCTCACTACTGTCAACAACTTCCAAGCTGACTGAGCTGGGAAAACCTCTACAGCCGATCTCCACCGGGTAGAACCATGGTTGCCAGCCCTTTTCCCTGCAGTCCTGCACTAGTTCTTTCTAACTTATCTGAATTCCTCATAAAAGCCTCCTCACACTGCTTCTCCTATGGCACAGTTGACTCGATCAGAATGATCTTATACTTGCCTCAGTAGAGAACAATACTGAATCGGCTCTTAAAGTGGTAGGTGTATCTGGGAATTGAAGCCTTCTCTTTAGATGAACTCTAAGCTCCCATGATTGGACTGTCTACAGGAGGCTTATCGTGTCTTTTGGGGTGCTGGTCGCTTGACTCCCTCCTTGATGAATTTTATTTGTAGAGGCTTAATGTTGAATGGGTGTTTCTTTCTTCTTTCTTTATTCAAGATGTCAGCGAGCACTGCCAGTACCTTCTCATGGTGCCACCCATACCTACCCTGATACAGGGCAGTCTTACATCCTGTCAAGATGTGTACCATGGTTCCATTTTGCCCACAAAGCTTTCATGTAGGCTCGTCTCTCGTGCCCCATCTATGCAGATTCACAGGCGTTGGAAGGATATCATAGAAAACCACTCAGCAGGAAGGAGATCTGGAAAGGCTCAAGTCTCCATAGTTTATTTTCTTAAATCTCAAGTTTTATCTAACTCTGAGTTGAATTGTGAATGGGTTAAACACAGAATTCTAAATCAGTTAAGCCAATTTGACCTCATTCCAAATTCTTTAAGATGAACCTTGGGTCTCTAAACATCCACACTGAACTTTGAAATCATGGACTCATTTTAATGGTGATGGTTTTTAACCATTGTCATTTGTCCTTTTGTGTGTACAGTACATTGTTCTTTAGTTTCTTCAGTCCTAATTTTGCTTAGTAGTTTTAGTTAAGAGTTGTTGACTGAAATAAGCTTGACTTGAAGTTCAATTAATTCTGTTAATTATTTTTTATATTTGGAGAGAGGTTGTCGGTCTCCTATTCCATATGTGTGCAGAGTTTGCTGTTAGGGAATGTTAGACCACGGAACCCTCTTTCACCCTTTGTCCTAATCTCAAAGCCAAATTGTGCTGATATTCACCGGACAACCTGAAATACAGTTTTTTTTTATATATAAATATGAAATAACTTTATGGGTATAACTTTAATTCCAAAAAAAGAAGAATGTAACAGGTGTCTCTGTCAAGTAGACCTTGATGTTTCAGAGAAAGTAACCTTTTGCATTCTAGCTGGGACCAGATCTCACAATGTTAGATCAAATATTACTTGCCCGATTGTGTCGCTGGAGGTTTTCCTCAGTTGATAAGAAAGGAATGTGGTCTCCTTAGGTGTCACACAAAAAGTGTCTCTCTCAGAAAGATTTGTGGGAAAAAGGGTCTCAGGAATAAAGGAATAATACAGAGTGAAAGTCTCAGAGCAACAGGCAGAGAAACAGGTCATGATAATGAAAACATAGCAAAGGAATTTAAACAGTAACACTCAGCCTGGCTAATTAGACTAAACCAGGTAATGTTATATCTTGAAGCTCACATATCTCTCCTCTTCTGAAATGTTTTTGAGGAGTCCAGCTTTTTAAAGTCCTCCAAACTTCCAGGAACTTCTTTCGTCTTCTTATGTTGTCACTGAGGGGACATCAGTAGGCATTCAATATGATTTGTTGGCAATGGATGTGTAAAAAAAGAAAACATCAGTTATCTGTATCCACGGTGGAGATATTTCCGCTCAAAATCCCTGGAAAGTCCTTCACACTGGAAAAAAAAAACGCTAAATCAAAGGGAAAAGGTACTGAAATTATCGAGTGAAATTATATGTCCATGCAGCAAGTTCTTTTCACTTGACAAGATTGATTTAAGATTATAGTGTAAAGTTGAACACTCAAAATATAAAATTAACTCTTAAAATGGGATAGATTATCTAACACAGCTACGTTTTTTTTATGTTGGTGACAACAAAATAATTTTGCAGTGAAAGGTTCTACTTATCAGAGCTCTTTGAAATACCTTTAAGTAAAAGTGTTATCATTGCAACCGTGCCAACATTCTAAGAATTCAATTCCTAACAATTCAGTAACATTATATTGATTTTAAAAGTGCTACACAATCTCTGGTGACAAGCGGGGTTGTAAAACAAAGAGAGAAAATTGTTTAAACTGTAGCTTTCTAAATTAATACATTCATCTCTCTGTCTATAACAGGGACATTCTACCAGCCAGCCGCCTTATCTAGGCCTCAAGGCCATCAGCGGTATGCTTCATTATGAAAACAACACAATCTCTGCAAGCTGAAATTAGAGCTAACATTCTGAATTGATTAGGGCAGAAAACCAAATAACTTAACTGTCAAAGCTGACAGTAGCTTGTTGCTGTAAAATCACAGTCATATATTGAATCTGGGTTTCCCCCACATATACGTTTTTTGGCTAAAGTCTTTTTGCAGAGAGGTCACAAAGGATTAGAAGCATCTTTGAAATTTTGGACCACAATTTAAAATGGCAACTGAAGATAGGCACCAGCCCCTGTAACCATGCAAGGATAAGCAGTTATAGATAATGGATGGATGGAATTCAAAATGATATGCTTGGCACTAAAATAGCCACATCAGATGTATAGTCAAACATCTTGCTCAAGAGTTACTTTTTTGATGGAACTGATGTCTTTAAAAAGTTGCATGAAATTAAGAGCAGCTCCAATAAATGTTCCCCCCAAAAATCTTCAGGTGTCTGCTACAAAACTGAATATAGATTGGATTTTTCAGCGTCACAGAGTTTCCAAGCATGGATCCCAACAAAAACAATTAATGTTTTGTAATGGCTGCGGTTGAGTTCAGAACTAAATTGGACAGGAAATATTTTATGTAGAGTCACCCTGAAGAGGGCTGTGGACAAGAGATTTACTCTTACAGTCTAATAGATTTGAAGGTGGGTTGAGCAAATACCAAACAAAATATTGAAAAGTCAAGTGGCTTTGTGATCAACTTCTACCAAGGAAGATTTAATGCAGAACTATAAACAGTAAGGGGTTAAACAAAATATTAGTTCAAGGGGTATGCACACTTAAACTGCAACTAGGTTATAACACATTTCTCAGTGTAACATGTTTGCATGTTTTCATTTAAATTGTACAAGATAAATGTCCCATTATGTGTTAAAACACAGTAAAGGATTATTTATTTTAGTCTTATGTTTTGCTTCACAAGACCTGGCATCTTAAATGAAAGGATGTACAGAGGTACTGTATGTAACATAAGTATGTTCTAGTGAAACTCCATTGACTCCTGTCTGATCCCATGCAGCTTAAATATCTGTGTATCATTACTAGCAATGAAGAAGATTATGGGTTGCAGTCAAAGAAGCCATAGTAAGATGACAGGCCTGGACCTATAACGATGATCTTTAATATTTTAACGGGACAGGATGGAACTCTTATTTTTGATCAGTTCCCCTTCGTCTAGCTGATTAATACTTCATTTTGTTTTAGTCACATTCACTGCCTATATTTCTGGTATTTTCCTTATGTTACTCTATAGCATGTTCTTCATTATATTGTTCACTTTGTCATCTTTTCTTTTCTTTCTGTGGGTGAACAACATGTATGATATCTTCTTTTGCAGACAACAGAGTTATAATAAACCTTTGCAATTTAAACACTGCAGATATCTTTTTTATGCCATCCTTTTACTTCTGGGTTTCCATAGAAGTCAAAACAGGCACAGATGACACCCAATTCTAATCAGAAAGTCACAGCTTCACATCAAACGATGGATTTAGATTCAAAAGTGGTAAAAGTGGAACACATACAACTACTACAGCCTCCAGCTGTGAGCATCTTTCATGTTTGAATGCATGGAGTGGAAAGAAACATGTTATCAGCTTGTAAAAATGTAGCCTGCGTACCAAGCGGAACAACACCATCTGGTGGTGTTCGTTCTAATGGGAATGCATTCCACTTGGGTGCAACATTTTTCTCAGATGTCAGTTCAGACTTTTTTGCGACAAATGGAACACAGAATTTTGTTTTTCGTAATGCAAAATGTAAACTATGAGCATGTAACCGGGTGGTTTATTAGTTGAGAACAGTGGTTACATAGAGTGGCTGTAAATTCCCACCTGTTTTGGGCCCTTGAATGCATCTATGCCCTATTTCCCCACCTTCTTCTGTTTTGCAGCATTGTTGGGCTCATTAGTGTGTGTATATAGGCACCAGGTGTGCCCGCCAAGGTAGGAGTGTCAGGTGTGTGGTTGTGTTTAGTTGGATCTGTTAGATGACCACTGGCGCTGTGCTAGTTGGGCTGCTGTACCAGGAATTGGGATCTTCGATATTTGTGCTGCTGGAACCATTTCAGTGGCTTTTCACTGCAGCATCTGAAGGTACCAGTTTTTCATTTCACCATATGTCTTTATTATTGTCAGCAGACACTTTATTGTCATCTTTTGGGTATTACAGATTGCTGCTGTTGCATATTATCCTCTCACCAAGGCGCATTGTTTATTATGCTCTGGGTTAATTGGCTAACAGGTCATCCTTTAGAGCCGGAGTTGTAGCACAACCACTACAGAACCAGATCAATAGTGCAGATTTCTTTTTATTTTATGAGTTGGCTGATTGGGCACAGCTTTATAGGACTGGGTTGACGCAACGTAAGATTTGCTTTTCTTTTGTAATCTAACATTATTTTGTGGTGTTTTGCGTGGCTACTAATTTGGTTTGCAGTTGTTGTGTTTAAGTCTCAGATTGCTTCTAGTGTTGTCCTCAGTTCCTGTGCTTTATTGGGTTTTAAACTGGAATAATGTCTATTTTTAATTTTGTAAAATAATGTATCGATAAAATATATTTTGTATACTATTTCTGTTTCATAATACTAAGTCAGACCTACCTGGGTACTTTCAATTGGGAGACCCTAGGCCACTTGATATTTCAGAGGTCAACCAGTTGGCTTTAGGGCCACATCCTCTGCCACAATCCAGGTGCCTCCTCCCTGTGTCACAAGCAATCCAGGAGACAGGAGAAAAAAGGCAATATGGGACAGTAAGTGAAGGATGACATGCAAAGAGAAGTTGTCCAGCCTGATATCGAAGATGATTGAATATCCCATATTCATTATTTCTGGCTGGTGACTTCACCCCTACTGGCCACATGTCTGGCCAATTTTTGGGAAGTCGGGGAAAAACGCAGTCAATGATCACCATCTAGTGGTGAGTCGAATCCAGCAACATGACATTTTGATGGCTAGAGTTTGTAAACCCAAACAAGTAGTGCGCGTGAACCTGAAACATCTGGCACATCATCAGTGAGATTTTTGGACTCTCACCACCAGCAGGGTTTCTAATTTCCTAGTGGTGGTGGGGGACACCACAGGATTTGGTCACAGTCAAATGCGTTGGCCACAGCAGGTCACTACATAATTCATTGGTTGTATTAATGGGTACTACGTGCCAGATAATTCACCAAATGGCTTTAATATAACATACCACATGGTTCTGTAGATGCACAACATGGTCACTCTGTAGACATAAGTAAACCAATATGTGACAATTTACACTTTGTTTAGAGGCAATGTAATACAAAATGGTCTATGTGAAAATGTATTGCCGCTTAATTGAGCATCACCTATTATCGTTGCTAATTTTCAAGATCCAAGAAGGTGAAAAAGTTAAACTCAAAATCACTTCAGTTTGATGTGAATAATACATAGCAACAACACGAGACACTTGGAGGACAGTCAACCTCCAAAATTCTTGACCCTCATCACTATGGAAAATGAAATAAACATGGATTCACACCCCGTTGAAAATTTTACAATATTCCCTTTTAACAATTCCTTGCCGTGTTGCGAAACTCTTCTTTTCTGACTTACAAAACATACCAAAACAACGGCGTGAATACACATCAGTATGCAATTTGCAATTCTGAAGTTGCTTCTTAGCCTTGGCAGTTTATCGCAACAGACCCCTGTGAAATATCGGGGTGTACAGCTGGTTGGCAGAGGTGGTGACATAGAGAGTGAAGCGAGGGTAAGAGAACTGGTTGAATCCCTGAGAGATCTATCAGATGAGAGCGATGTAACACATCTGGTCTGTCGGCAGCTCCCAGGTCTTTAATATTCACAGTAACTCCCAGGAATCTGCTGTGGAAAAAAAAGCCTACAATGAATAATTGATGCAGTGTGGAGCCACAGAGCTCCCTCCTCCTGTTAATTGGATTTCATGAAGAACAGAGGAAGGGGTGTTAAAATAAGACAACAAAAAATGAATTAAAAACATTATAGTTCTAAATATCATGCTGCCAGTTGTTCTATGTAATATTATCAGTGTTGGGCTTTAAATATTTATTCTATTTGAGACGTGGACTTACTGACCTCAAATTTTGAAGTAGTACAGAGGGAAATCAAAGAGTGGTGAATGTTTCCCGAGGATAATTTAGAATAAGATTTTATTTCGATTTTTTTGTAAACATAAGGTAAGAGAGAAATGTTGTCCTCATTAAACTTTTCTGCTGTATTTGAAACGACAGTACAGCTTAGGATATACCTAATTAATTATTGTATATTTTTAAATCGAGTATGTAAAGTCACTGTGTTTAGATTTAAGTTGAAACAATGAATTATTGCATTTTGAAAGCAGCATTGAAGGTCTGGGCCCCTTGCTTTGCCACATTAAACTGCATGCCATATTGGAAAGGAAAAGCATTCAAATAGTTGGGAGAACTTGCATGTGACCACATTAAAAACCATTGAGATTTTACCATCTAACCACATGTGTTTGGATAATAGGGAAATTAAAAAAAGAAAATGTATACATACATTAGAAAACAGTAATACACACACACACACACACACACACACACACACACACACACACACACACACACCACTGCACTAAAAATTTAGGGAACACAAAAATAACATCCTAGATCTGAATGAATGATTTATTCTTATTAAATACTTTGTTCTTTACATAGTTGAATGTACTGACAACAAAATCACACAGAAATTATAAATGGAAATCAAATTTATTAACCCATGAAGGTCTGGACATTCTCCTGGTGAGCTGGCGGATGGTCTCCTGAGGGCTCTCCTCCCAGACCTGGACTAACACATCCACCAACTCCTGGACAGTCTGTGGTGCAACATGGCATTGGTGGATGGAGCGAGACATGATGTCCCAGATGTGCTCAATTGGATTCAGGTCTGAGGAACGGACGGGCCGGTCCATAGCATCAATGCCTTCATCTTGGAGGAATTGCTGACTCCCTCCAGCCACATGAGGTCTAGCATTGTCTTGTATTAGGAGGAACCCAGGGCCACCCACACCAGCATATGGTCTCACAATGGGTCTGAGGATCTCATCTCTGTATCTAAAGGCAGTCAGACGGCCTCTGACAAGAACAGGGAGGGCTGTGCGTCCCCAAAGAAATGCCACCTAACACCATTACTGACCCACTGCCAAACCAGTCATGCTGGAGTTTGTTGCAGGCAGCAGAACGTTCTCCACGGCATCTCCAGACTCACATCTGTCACATGTTCTCAGTGTGAACCTGCTTTCATCTGTGAAGAGCACAGGGAGCCAGTGGTGAATTTGTCAATATTGGTGTTCTCTGGTAAATGCCAAACGTCCTGCATGGTGTTGGGCTGTAAGCATAACTCCACCTGCAGACGTCAGGCCCTCATACCACCCTCATGGAGTCTGTTTCTGATCGTTTGAGCAGATACATGTACATCTGTGGCCTGCTGGAGGTCATTTTGCAGGGCTCGGTCAGTGCTTTGCACAAAGGTGGAGGTAGCGAGCCTGCTGCAGGGTTGTTGCCCTCCTATGAAAGTCTGGATGAGCTGCACTACACGAGCCACTTGTTTGGGTTGTAGACTCCGCCTCATACTACCACTAGAGTGAAAGCACCGGCAGCAATGTTCCTTTGAAGCTACGGGCGTGCACAATCGCCAACTGCATCTGTATTCAGCGCACACAGCAAATCTATCCTGCGCAGTAAATAGAATCCAAGATGAACTGTAAACAAAGTAATATTAAACCAAGTTATTTTGTACCATTTTGCATTTCTGATGAGATGGTGTTCTATGGTCCAGCTCTGTGGGTGCCAGGTGCTGACTGGAGCGCACCACTGATTGACGGGTGGGGCAGATGCCTTTATAGTTGGGCAGGTTGCGGTGTGCATCTGTGTGCAGCTACTCCGAGTGGTTCTACCTCACACTGTCATACTCACCGTTTTTGGTTTCAGAACAGGTGATATCAATCAGGTAACTAAACACAGCGTCCAATCAACCCTGAGTTGAACGTGAGCCCGAACATGAAAGAAGCCCTCCTCAATGGAACACAGATAACGTGATTCACCATGGCAATGGGAGGAAATAAGAAGCCTGGAAGTGCGCATTTCCTGCGAGTGGATTTAGAAATCTTTAATAAAGGCACATGGAGAATATTAAACCATAAGAAACAATGCTGTGGCTGCAGAAAAAGCGAGTTGGCGGCAGAGAATTGCTGTTATTTCACATAGAATTAAAACTGTTTTCTCACACTCCACTCATTCAACGCAATGGGGAGTGTGTGTGTGTGTGTGTGTGTGTGTGTGTGTGTGTGTGTGTGTGTGTGGGGGGCACATTCATTACGAACGGCATTGAAAGGACATGGCAGCAAATATGAAAATACAGTTTAATCAGGTATGGTTGACTGTTTTCTTATGTTTAACCCTAATCAACTAAAGCATTGATTGGCTATAATCAACATATGCAATTAACAATGGGAGTTATTGAAATAACTGATATTGTCATTCATCTTTTTTGCCAGAATTTGGCTTCACACATTCTTCTAAAAATTAGTTGACACTAATTGTCTTGTAGGTGTATAATTTGTACCAACCTCACTTTATATTAATCATATAGGCTATATTTATGTTTTCAGCTGAAATAAAGGTACCGTTATTTAAGAAGAAGAAATGTGCCATAGGGCTAACAGTGTTCAGGGAAAAAAAAATATATGAATTGACACTAAAATATATATAAATGGAAAATTAGAGCTGTAAGTCTCAAAATTTGATACAATATAAATTATTGCTTTAATTATGTGTAGTTTTGTTTATTAATCTTGTGGGTCTCTGGCTCTGAAACACCATTAAACTCTACTATAACTGTTGCTCCGCTGGTGTTATCAGCTGCAGTTGAAGTCATTTACAACCTGACCAACCTTTTTGTTCTACCTCTGTTTTTGAAAAGCAACTCTGTTTATACATTTCTATATGAGCTGTCCTGTACTTGTACAGTGTTTTATCAAGTCTGACAACCACAAAGTTTTTTACACTGGTCAGTCATTCACACATTTATGCACACATTCACACCCTGACGGTGGTGAGCTACATTGTAGCCACAGCTGCCCTGCAGCTGACTAACAGAAGAGAGGCTCCACATGCTTGTACTAAATCTCACTGCAAAAAATGTAAATAATTTAATGGTAATAAAATTTTAACTCTGAAAGATGTTCATGTCTCTCGGTTCTTCCTTAGCAGGATCCCTTCTCTGAAATAAAGCATACCATACAGCTCCAAATCCAAGATTTTTATCTTTTTCATGTAATGGGGCTAAATCAGTTTTATCTAAACTAAGTAATCGAAAAGAAAAATATTGCTGTAACTTGATTCTTTTAGTAATCAATGTAACTTGTTATAATTTCAGGCTTTGGACAGGCATAATTTAGTCTCAGTGTGATGCTGCTCACAGAGGTCAAGTGAATGCTCAGGGAGTTTGTGTGTATGGTTAGACACACGAAAAATTAGGTGGAACATTGACCGCCAGCATTCAAAAGTGACCAAAACATCAGCCAGAAAGCATAGGAACCAAGAAGTGGTCTGTGGCCACCACCTGCAGAACCGCTCCTTTATTGGGGGGGGGGGGGGGGGGGGTCTTGCTAATTGGCTCTAGTTTCCACCTGTTGTCTATTCCATTCGCACAACAGCTGGTGAAATTAATTGTCAATCAGTGTTGCTTCTGAAGTGGACAGTTTGATTTTACAGAATGTTGATTGGCTTGGAGTTACATCGTGTTGTTTAAGTGTTCCCTTTACTTTTTGAGATATATATATATATATATATATATATATATATATATATATATATATATATATATATATATATATATATATATAGATAGATAGATAGATAGATAGATAGATAGATAGATAGATATAAATAAAAAAAAATCAGATTTGGAAATGTTACCAGTCTTTATTTTAAGCCGATGATTATTGGCCCTTGTCAGAGGAGATGGCACTATGTGACTCCTAAGAACAGTGTTAAAGAAACTTCCCAGTGCACTTCCTCTAAAGCAAATATACACTAATAACAAAACTCAAAAACAAATGCTTGGTAATGAAATATGGATTTTGCAGGAGTAATGATACTGCACCTTAGTTTTTACCTCTACTTGAATAATATTACTACTGTTTATGTTGAAGTGAGACTTCAACATAAACAGCAGCTTTATTGCTCTGAAGCTGTTTTATATCTGCTGAGCCTGCCTTGAGGTGATGTAAATACAGAGTAAACAGTATATATTGTATTTTATGTTTTTCTAACATATAAACATTACACACTGTAACAATTGCATGCAAACGCTTTATAGTGTTAGGAAAATATTGGATTCTGATGATTATTTCTGGTTAGATAAAATATTTCTGATGAGTATTGTGTTTTGGATGACTATATTTTCAAGTGAAGCTTCCTTGAGTACACTATTTGCCCACTTAACCCATGTCTGCAGATTACAGTGGGCCTTTAATGTAAAACTTTAGACTTGGATGTAGAAATTCACCCATACCCCAAAGAAAAAAAAAAAAAAAACACAGTCCAAATTCAAAATATATTTTATTTTGTGTGAAGACCCTATATCTAAACCCAAAAATCCATTAAAGTGCATTGTCACTGGTGCTGACAAAATAATGGGCTCAAAAATCATAAAATATAATCTGACCCTTTTTTTAGCATTAAGAATTAAATGTGTACTGTCACGCCACCGTTCATCATCAATCTCTTTAAAGTACACTGGGGAGCAGTCATCCCTGTGCAGCAATGAGAAAAAAACACCGGCTCATCAGAAAATTTGATGATGCAATTATTAGGCAGGCTGCTCTTGCATTCATTAGTGAAAGTGTTTAAAGACAGGCAGAGCACAAAGATTTTTTGCTACAACGATGCAAAACTATTTCACCTTAGAAGGTTAACATTTACTTTCACCTGCTTTGTTCAGTTTAAAAAAAGCATAAGTACAGCATAACTCAAATTGATGAATTGTGTTAAAACATGAGTCAAACAAAAAGTATTTCATATATTGAACATGTACGAGTGTATATATTGCAAACTTATTACCAAGCAAATGCTGTAACCTGAGACTTGCTAAGGTACAGGTTGTTCCAGAAATTTCCCACTTGATTAAACATGAGAGTTCTCGAAATTATCAGCACTATTTTAATTTGAAGTAAAATAAACAGCAAAGAGGTGCATTTTTTTCAACAATAAATAAATAAAATAAAATACACACATGCATACAAACAGCCGGATACAAAATATCTGACTTTCTGATCCAGGATTTCAGAAAATGTATGATGTTTTTAAAGAAACATGCTAAAACAACAGCAAAACTGTGTTTCAGCATTCTGTTGTGCATTCTGAACCATTTCCTTCAAGTATGATTGGCTTTTTAATTGAGGGATACAGCTCCAACAGAGAAATCATTCCTGCTGCATGGGCTTCGACCACAATATTATTTGAATTGTCCTCCAGATATGATGGATGTTAATGTCCTACTGTCAACAAAGGGATAAACAGAGCAGATGACTTAATTTTGTGACCCGTCCATAACTTATTAAAGTGTTTGCTATGTCAGGAAAGTTCCTGTCCACCGATCTGAAGGACACGCAGAACTGATTGATGGCCAGGCACTGCTGCTGGAGAAAGGCCACAAAGGTGTTTATTTTTTTTTGTTTTTGATTTATTTTTATTTTTTTTGATGCACATATTGTGTTTCATGAGCCGTTGTAAACTGTGACAACCATTGAGGAAAGGGATAGCGATTTTATCATTAACAGGTCAACATCAGAAATCAGGATGTGCACCGAGGAATTATCAGGATCAAGATGATCAGATGGTCATAAATTATAGCAGGAGAGGATTCAGCACTACAACATATCTGGCTCTGCTCATATTATTTCATATTAAATCAGTCTCTGTTAGTGTTACTGTCACATTTTCTTGGGGGCAATTGATTTATTTAAGATCACAAAAAAGTGTTATATATTGGGGATCAGAAAATTTAAAGTCAATTTTACAATTTTAGGCAGATGTTTAGTTTAGGGTAAATGCACTGTACATTACAAGTGAGTCCTGCCTTGTTGGTAATAACAGCTATGTCTTCCTTGTGTTGGCCATTGACACATTTCTTACACAAGCAGACCTAATTTGCTTTGCTGACAACACTAAGGAGTTCTCCATATTGATATATGAAATCTTCACTGGCCCAAGCAGTCAAAATCTGGACTACATTTATGATTTGGCATGTCTGTGGGTCTACTCTATCAATCAACTTTCACATTTCCTTTGAAAATCACTCCATCCTCATTCAACAGCTGTTTTGAAATCTTTCTTTCTCTGATATTCTAACACTTGTTGACACGGTGATGCTCATTGTTTATCCTCCAAGACGCCTGGTGTTTACATTTTGTGACAGCACTGCACACCCACTTGGAGGCTGTCTCGACAACGCACCTTCCTCTTCCTGCTGCAATTAATAAGGTACCTTGGATCATTTTCCCAGATGCCGGCAAGGCGAGGCTGGCAGGTTTGACTGGGCCCATTGCCAGACTTTCTGCTGGATGATCCTTCTTGGCAATCGTGGTGGATGCTCTGTTTGTCTTCTTGAGCTCCATCCATGTGTTTTGCTGCTGGAGAATTATCTATAACCACTTTTCTCCACATCTGGTTCAGTATGTTTTTAGACATGCATATGGAATACCACCCCTACATAGAAAGAAAAGTGAACAAAAAATGAAGATTAACCCCAAGTATTAGTTACGTCTTGTCTGACTCTTATTTGGGAAATAACCTAATGTTTGTTTATTTTAATAATGGACAGTGCATCTCAATCAACATGGGTGCATTAAGCTATCATGAGAGCTTAACAAAGGCTAACTTTCATCTGCTGTCCCTTTAGCAAAGTAAATTCGTACATCTTCAAAGCTGCTGCTGGATGCACTGCAGCGGCTATGCCTTATACTGTTATGCTGGATGACTTAGACTTCGACTTAGACACACCTAGACAACTTTATATGTATGTGCAGAATTGTGCAAAGGGCATTTGTGCAAGAATACATCTTGTAAATTACAGTAGATTTAAAATACAGTATAAGGTGCAGCAGTGATTTAAAAGTAAAACAATTGAAATCTAAACAATGCAGCAGAAAGTCACAGTGTACAGGTGAGTATTTTTAAAAAAAACATTTTTATGTACAGAATTTGATTGTGCAAAGGGCATTTGTGCAAGAATGCATTTAAATGCTAGATGGAGATGCAATGATGCAAAATGTGCAAATATGCGAATGTTGTGCAGAGATTATGGTTTAGCAGTTCAACAGCAGTTCAACAGTCTGATGGCAGCAGGGAAAAAGCTTTTGCAGAACCTGGTGGACCTGCAGCGGATGCTGCGGAACCTCTTCCCAGAAGGTAGCAGGGAGAACAGTCCATGGTGGGGGTGTGAGGGGTCCCTCATGATGTTGCGGGCCCGGGACATGCAGCGCTGAGATGAGATGTCTTTTATGGAGGGAAGAGGAGCCCCGATGATCCATTCTGCTGTCCTCACCACTCTCCTCACGTTCTTCCAGTCGGAGGCACTGCAGCCTCCACACCACACAGAGAGACAGCTGGTCAGAATGCTCTCTATGGTGCTTCTGTAGAAGCACCATAGATGTCAAAACGTTTTCAGAAAACTGTCAAAACGTTTTCAGAAAACTGTCAAAACGTTTTCAGAAAACTGAACAAGTCCGGTTGCCTCCAACTTAATCCTGTTTGCCAATTAGTACATTATTATTAGTCTAATTTTAAATAACTTAATCATCCAATCTCTATATCTTAAACTTAAGAATTACTGAAATAAGCTTCAAGAAACCAAAACACACCTTCAGGTGTCCAGTGAGTCTCTGTGTAAGACGGAGACATGCTGACTCTGAACTGCCCTGCTGCTTAGCAGAGTTGTTCAAATGCAACGGCACGTTTGCAGTGCAGCTGAGGGTCACAGTAGTGAAATAGCTGATAGAGGGCAGCCCATCTGTTGGCTAGTAAAACAAAGTTAAAACAACCAGCAGGGTTAGGATGTAGGTATCAGACCTTCATGTTTCACTGGCCCTTTGCTGACTTTATACCTTTTGGTTACTTGCAGGCCAGCGACACTCACTGAGCCGTTAAAGCAGCTGCACAGATTGCTGGAGATTTATGGCTCGCAGTTGTACGATAGTTTGCTTTCAGAAGGCTTGTAACCGTGTGTGTGTGTGTGTGTGAAAGAACGGAGATAAGGCTCATTTGTTATCAGAGTGTGCTCAGTGACACCATTTAGTTTGATAACCCGTCACATGTGTTGTTGAAAAGTTTGAGGTCAAAGCATCAACGCGTTGTTAATTTGTGCTTAAATTAGATCGAGCACATGAGCCCCTGTTGTGTCACAGGGATTGTTACCATGAGTGACCACTGATGCACAAATGTGACACTGAAAATGCATCCAGTTTCACCTGTGCATATGCACTGGAACACTGTCACGGGTTGCATCCATAAAGCATAATTTCATCTGCATCTCAGAGGCGCTGCCAGGCAGGACATCCAAAAATATGTTCATGACGGGGTCCAAGACACAAAGCCAGTTCCGACTTGGAGGAAGGAAGGAGGATGAACATGGATCTGGCACTGAAATAAGGAAACCAACTAATTAAAAAGAGAGGGAGGGGGTAAAGTGGCTAGCTAGAACCAAAATAAGTGTTTCTTAAAATATTTAAAAACTATTACGTCTAATTGCGGAGACAAGGATCAAACCCTTAAACAAAACACAACACATTTAAATCCTACACAAGGCCAGTCCTGTCTGCTGAATGGAAGCAAAAACCTACTGGAAAAAAAATGACAGTTAAAATCTAAACACATGATTGAAGCTCAACGGATTGCATAAAATTAAGCAGTGCTGTAATGTGGTGTTTTCGAACAACCCAGATGCAACCGGCAGGGCAGAATAGATTCATCCAAGTAATTCAACAAACAACAAAAAATCAAAGCTCTTAAACAAAAACTGAGACTGAGAGGGGAATTACTCTGGAGAACCGGGGACCACGGGTAAATTAGAATAATCCAGAGAGAAATAAAAACAAAAACAATTTAATTCATTTTATTTAATTAAAATATGGTGAGGACCTGATTGCTGGAATGCTTTTCAGGTGAGTCAAACGGCCAAGTGAATGTCAGCCGTGAGGTAAGCAGGCATGAGCGGCTGATGCAAAGTGAATAATTGCTTTTGTATCAAAAAGAAAAGCAACAATTTTCCATAATGCTGACAAAACATATCGATCAATACGGTTTTAGTGATGTCATCTACACCATTTCTTAGTACTATTTTGATTCAGAGCAGAAACCAACATTTAGTGCTTAATGTACACAACAGACCTTTTTGCAGTTCCACTGTTCATAGAAAAACACAAGTATAACAAGCCCACATTAGCTGCTTAATTATTCATGTTGCTTGCGGTCGATAGCTTAATAGATGTGTCACTCACAGATGCCAGCTGGATTTTTAAAATAACCACTATTAATAAACCTTTCCTTTAATAAGAGCGAAGAGCGGCACTCGGATCCAAACCTGCACTTGGAATTATTTCCAGAAGTCAAATATGTCTTTCAGCAAGCTGACCAGTAGTGGACAGCAACAGGTGGGGTTCGGGCAGCATTGCCTTACTCTAAGCTTCATACAGCCAGAGAAATCTCCAGTGATCAGGACTCTTTCTTTAGCTTTTTCTCATTAAGAGGAGTTTAATGCACAGGAATGGGATGACAGCCATTTAGCAGTTTTAAATCAGAAATGTGTTAAAACTTTGGCATATATCGGTACCAACAGCTGACCAGTAATAATTTCACTACAATATGTTGTAAAGTACCTAATAAACTACTTCAGATGGACATTATGGTTGTTCTTATGACCGAGAACAGAAACAGATAAAATGCCCACTAGGTGCACATCTTCCCATTATGTGCTGTTGTTTATGACTTGAAATGTGTGGCAAAAAGACAGTAAATCTCGTTCTTCTGTGTAAAGAAACTAAATGGATTTGAATAAAATTGCACCAGCAGCTAGTAATTAATTGCACTGATGCAGAGATGATGCAAAGTGAATTTTATTTTGCTGGGTTCCATTGAGGCGAGGCTCTTGATGACAGCAGCTTGTTGTCCCCATCTTTTGGGGCAAAAACAAACTGAAGCCATAAAGTCTTTGAAAATGTAAATTAACTATTGAAAGAGGCAATCCCTGATGTTTTGTTGAATAAATTCATGTCGGCCTTCGAAAGATTCAAGCGCGAGGAACAGACTGATTCATCCTCATCTAAATCTCACTTTTTAAATAATTTTTTTCCAGTTTTCTATTCAGCTACAACACATTTACCATTGTAATGAAGATGATTCATCCGCTGCCTTTATGGTAAAAATTAATTGCATATGTGATGCCTCCAGCGTGTAACTAATGCCCAAAATTATTTAGAATCACTGAGGACACTGATGTGTGTTTGCGGTGGCTTACATGGCCTTCTTTGGTTCAGAGATCCTCAAAGAGGTGAGTGAATAAATTGTAATCATATTATACAGCTCATCCACACATAGTGAAAATAATGCAGCATGTTTTTAAAGCATATTTTTGATATTCCTTTCCAAATAGCAGTGTGTAAAACAGATCTAAGCAAGTCCAATAAATAAAATTGCACTCTAAATGTACGCTATACTAAGCAACATATACAGTTCATGTAAAGAATACTCACTGTAAACAAAATATAGCCGATTTTAAAGAACTGATCATTTCAACATCAGCTTTACATATTATATTTGGTTAAAGGGAGTTTAAAATGTGACTAAGTGTGAAAGCTTTGCATGATTTTAATTTGAAGGAGCAATAAGTGAAATTTCATTATTTTAGATAGTGCTAAAAAATAGGGACGTGGAGAGCTAAAGGTAGTATTTCAGATGGACTATGGTGTGACGTCACACTGTATCTCTCTATATTGTTCTCCAGTCTCTTATTTTACATGGCCGGGCTCCCGTTACCTTGGACGTTCAACCTAGCTACGACAAATGTGCTGAATGTAAAGAAAGCACAGCTCTATCTCGTGTTACTTGATGACGCTCTGTTGTGGAAGTGAACAAAAGAGTTCTACTGTATTTTCCAGGAGCAAACTTTATACATTCTGTTCCAGAATGGCTGCAGCATTTTCCCTCGAGCTGAGCAGGTGGACCGCTGAGAATCTGAGTGTGTGTGTGTATGCGCGCATGCAACAAGTTTATCCCTTCTTTGTTAGGGCTCAATATTGATAAAGCAGGCCTATTTGTCTCCCCACACTTTAAACTCGTCTCTGCTGCCTTCGGCTATGTTACATTTGTTAAGGATAGTAACTGAGGGTAGATGGTACAAACATCAAAATCGACAGAGTATCCCCATCCCCCAACCCACCCGATTTTATTATTTATAGATGGGACATACAGTAAAGGCAAGCAGAGAAGCTGCAGCTGCATGCTGTTACACTTAGTAGCTTTCCCATAGAGGATAATAAAGGTGTGTAGGTGAAATAACAATAAAAAAATTATAACTGCAGACTTTGTTAGCCAACGTGCTTATATACAGTTTTATAAAAGAGGAACATGCCGATTATGTTTAATTCTTGGGCCAAAAATTACATAAATGGAGCTTTTTTTTGGTAGATATTCCGGCTATAAAGTTATATATATATATATATATATATATATATATATATATATATATATATATATATATATATATATATATATATATATATATATATATATATATATATATATATATATATATATATACAGTGAATGAGTGCCTCTACCCTCTTTATTCTTGTGAAAGATGAAGTATAACACCACTGGTTAAAAGTCATGTTGTATGAATTTGGCTTTCACAAAGTTTGTTGTACACATTTATAAGGCTAACTAGAAAATTTGTCTAATTTGTCACCAAACAAACGAGTTTCAATAATTTGCTTAATCATTTAATTATCAGAACACATCTAAAATATTCAGTGCTTCTGATATGTCTGCCTTAACCCTTGGTGATTGGTTTCTACCTAAACTCTGAGCAACAGTGTTAAAAAAAAAAAAAAAAAAAAACTATGGGGGACTCGTAAACATCAAGAACTTGTTCAGTTAAATGTGGTTTGAGTAAAATATGCATTTTATTTCAAACTGAGGTGGTTCAGACCATAAAATGCTGTCAAACACACTGCAGTTCATTACAGCAAATGTTCTTCGGTGGAATTGAGACATGTTGCACTGTTTACTCATTGTATCATGTTCAAAAGTTGCGGTTGAGTACTCAGACTAGCTTTTATCATCAATGTCAGACCGCACATGAAAGCCAAAGACGAAAAGTGTCACATCAGCCAAGTTGCATAGCAGACAGAAATAGTTGAGAATGTAATAATTCTTAGGACTAGGGACTGACTGCTGTTTTTTCTTCAGCGACGGCATGCTTGGTAAACTCTTCCTGTCACGATTCTGGCGTAAATGCTGATAGGTGTTTGTGTAAGTCCTATCTCATAACAGAGAATCTCTGCCGAAGGGCATGATTGGTGTGCTGCAGATTGCACACCTATCCACAATTTCCCTCAGACTGTTGGGATACAAGGAGCTGCAGGATGATCGCTCGTCGCCTGATGATTAGCCATATTTGTAAAGTCAAGTCTTCGTTGACTGACTCCTTTAACTTCTTTGTACTTTGTGAAGAACCTTTGGCATTTCCTTGTCGTTTCTCTGTTATCTTTGTGCTGTTGTTCTCCCAGGTTACCGTACCGCTCCTATCCTGCATTTCTCCCAGCCAAACGCTCTGTGACAGTTCTCCTTGGACTCCGTCCGTATCCAGGATCATCTGCTGCTGATCCCACTTCTCCAACCTCCCTCTGCCTGCCCACTCTCTTCAGCGATCTGTCCGTCCACTCCAAGGATCTCAAAACCAATCAAGCATCTCTCTTCAGAAACACAGAGCTTTATCATAATATCTTCAACTCATTGCCGGGATCTGCACTCTTCCTTCAACACCATCTCCTGACAGAAAAACATTTTCTTCGACTCCTGCCAGCCACACTCTCTCCTCTGTTACTCCTGGGCAGATCTAACTGTCTGCTCCATTTCAGACTCTGCATAAGCCCTCAATAGCGTGTTTTTATCATTTAACGTTGTGTAAATAAAACTTCTTACCTTTATACGATTGTGCGTGTGGGTCAGGAAGCTGCAGCAGAATGTGACACTTCCATCCAAATCCAAACACAACATACTAGACTTTTCCATTATAAGAGAGCTTGTGAAGACAAAACACATTTGTTAAAATGGTTATGTCTGAGACATTTAATCATCTCAGAAGTCTTGTGTCAGCTGAATCGGTGGTTCATGTTATAGCCCCGCTCTTACATTAATCATTCATTTATTTGTTTTGCAGATAGGGCTCATCGATTGAGAGAAAAGAGCTGCCAATGAAAGCTTTTTAGCATATGGGGGGTGACGGCAGGGATGCACATATAACCCTTCTGTTCCTTTAGATATTTAAGCTGTGCAGAAAAGAAGCCTCTGTTTTATTTTCTTTTTTTTTTTTGCTCTAAAAACGAAAAAAAGAAGTGAATGACAGCTTTACTGACGGTTTAGCTTAGGTAAAAGTGTGCTGTGAGTGAGAATAGAAAGAATAAGGGAAGCAAATGCTTTCGCCTCTTTCACCTGCTGCGATCCAACCACCCTGAACACAACTGTTTAATCAATCCTGCAAAAATAGATGAGATTTTCAATGAAAGGAAGAAAAAAAAACACATATAACCACAGTCAATATCCAGCTACTACATTTCCAAATGTACTGCCTCAAGTGTTCCTCTGCCTGTGTCAAGGAGAGAAGTTTGACTCTCCTGCAGCTGGGCTGATTGAAAGCCCCTCTGTGCTGGAAGCACATCTGTTCAGGTATATCTCTTGAGTCAACACGCAAACTTCACATTTTTGATTTGGCCCAGCAGCTGTTCTGCTCTGCTCGCGCTCCCAGTGTGCCTCTGCCTTATTACACTCTTATTAATGTAATATCATTAAATGTCCCCTCTGAAAATGTGAGAGCAGCAATTTATACACAGCTCATAACATCCATTCCTTTTGGCAGGGCCAGATAGCGGGCAAGTCCGCAGAGATCTATGGCGGAGTCAGGAGGGTAGAACTGATTATTTGGAAAGAAGTGGTGGCGCAAGGCTGGTTTGGAGTAGGTGGTTGGGGTATTGAATCATCTGGCCTATTTATTATCCGTCCTCCGGCTCTGGTTCAATCCTGCATCTCTTAGATCAGGCAAAAATAATGGCCTCCATAACCTTGGGCATTCGTGGCCTCTAAAAACTCTTTCTCCACCTCCCCTCTCTGCTATCTTTTCATTACAGATCCGTAATATACAGGCCATGGATCGATCAGCAAACAAAAAAATGCACGTGTGAGCATACTCACATCTACTTCTAGGCATTATTTATCTCCATATCAGGGTTACATGAGGAGGCACCTGAACCCGGTTAGGAGATATTTAATGGGGGCTGGAAAACAGAGGGCGGTGCAGTTGATTTAAACACAAGGCCAGACTGGGGGAAAAAAATAAAATACAGAAACACCCGAGCATATTTTTACTCTAGAAATAATGGTGTTGATCTTAAAAAATAAATAAAAATAAATCAAGGAAATCTTCAAATGTTGTTTTAGATAATACTAGAGTGTAGTGTAGACCTTGTAACCTAAGGTTCCTGAACTCCTTCATATGAAGAAAACATATTTTAGGATAGGTAAAACAAAGCCAGAAATAGAATGTAGGTCTTTCTCTGCATTGTGAGATTTTGCAAGCGTTAAACCAAAAAATCTAGTTGGTTGTGATTGGCAGGGTACACACATTTCCATAATCCAGGTTTAAATTCGTGACTCTATGAAGGGAGGACTTGGTAAGTGAAATTGGTTTAAATATATATTTCACGTCTTAGGTCAGTTAACAAAATTATTTCCATCAACTAACTGCCAGAAATTGTTATCACTGCTGCCTTGCAGCAAGAAGGCCTTGGGTTCAAATCCCAGCTCAGGGTCTTTCTGCATTGGGTTCTCTCCAGGTACTTTCAGTTCCATTCTAAGTCCAAACACATGACTAAATGTCTCTTTTTTTTTACTGTAAATTACTCTTAGAAAGGAGTTAGTATGTGTTTGTGTGCCTTGTTTTTTTTGTTGTTGTTGTTCTGTCTGTTTTTTTGTTGCCCTGTGAAGGGCTGGTAACTTGTCCAGTGGGTACCCCACCAATGACCAGTGGTGATAGATTTGTAGACAATGAATGGATGGGAGGATAAATGGGAGAATTATGAAATCTTGTGTATCATTCCACCAGCTAATGTTTTCTGGAATTTTGTTCCATTTGTCCTTGAAAGAAGTGGTACAATTGAAATAGGTTTGTAGGGTGTGTTTGTCACACAAATGTTTTCAACTCTTTCAACAGAATGTCTACGGAATTGATTGCCTCTGATTGTCTGTGTCTATGGAGCTGAGATCACTACATTAGGATGATCACTCCGGAAAAATTACTTTGTCTTTAAGCAACTTTGCAAGTATTTTTGGTTGTGTGATCGTGGTTCTTGCCGAATTAGAAGAACCACTATTCTCAAAACTAAAATGCGGTACAAAATAACACCTGACTCATCAGCCATTGCAAGTACACCCATGTTGGAAATGTGCTCAGAGCTGTTGTTCGTCTTGAAGCAAAACACAGTGACGGGCCTTTGTTTGCCCACACCTATCCAGCTGCTGACTAAACTGGGCTCGCAAGCTGAGGGAGCGAATAGATTGATCCAGACTGTGCTAGTAAACCCTGAGTGAAGCCCTGCCAGATTTGAACGTGGATTATCCATTATACTGAATTTCTAAACAATGCAGTTAAACAGGCCGCGAAAACAAACATCAAACACAAGTGACTCCATATAAATGAAAACAAAAGCACCATTACCACATGAATGTGTTTATGGAAGCATATAGAAGCAATAGTCCCAATTTATATCCCCCAGATATGCATCGGGCCGATGAACAACCAGATATGATTCTATCTTCATTGCATTATTTCTAGTCAGTGGTTATGTGACATCACTGCTTTGGTGTCTAAACTACAGTTTCAAAGTCATCCACATCTTCAATCATTTATGATAAAGGGTGCAATCCTCGTTAGCGGTTTATTGGATGAACAAATTAGGACTTTGCACATAAAGAATAACTTCTTCTCAAGTTTGTGTTCTTATACTCCTCTACTCGTCACATTTTGGTGCTGACGATAAGGACCCAAACGCAAACAGGACAGAGGCAGGTGTATGATGAAGTGAGAATCTAAGGACGAACCACAAAACCAACTCCAGGGAACACTGGAGTCAGGAGGAGGAGGGTAGAATCCAGCATTAAGCATTGACACCAAGGGGCTTAAGCACCGAAGAGCGATAATGACATGGAAACTTGATGAGACGAGATGAATGTAAAACAGTTGGGGGTGGATCTAAGCAGGGACATGAGGGACTAACAAACACAAAAGAATACAGAGGGAACTGACAGAAGCAAAAGGATCTTCAAACCAAGGGCAAAAGACTAAAACAAAAAAAAAAATCTAATCCAAAATGTACTGAGAACAAATCTCAAGAAATGACAAAGAAACTTAACACGAATGAGCCAATGCTGTAACACAGCAATGACATTGGTAAGCAATGCAAAAAAACAAACAAAAAAAAAAACACAAAAGGGAACCAAAAACTCATCCAGCCAAAGGATCATGGCAATAGTCCATAAGAAAGGTCTCCAACTTACATTTTGTGAAGTCGCTCCTTATCCTCTGTGTGGACATGGATGTGGAAACATCTTTATTTTTATATTTAAATCAAGTTTTATCAAGGGATTAGGCAGGTACTCCGTCATGAGGGCCTTATTCCATATTGGTTAGGTTGTACAGAGTGAATACGCTTGGATTCATGATTACACAGAGTGTATTTAAGTGTGTGCATGGAATTCTGTCAAATTATGCACAGGTCGCATTTCAGTTAAAAAAATAAAAATTAAATAAAAATGATGCAAGTCTTTCTAAATAAGCACAGGTGAACTCAAGAAAATCAATGGACAAAATAGAGCAGTTAAATGCTTTGCTTACTGTCCCAGTGGTGAAAATTATAGTTTGAAAATATGTTTTATTTTTTCTTCCCATGTCATTGGGAATCAGTAATATTGTTCTTCAACATGATTTCTGGCCCAGCAGATAGCGACAGCCAAACATCCAAGATGGGCTCCTCTGGGAAAACTGAATCTAATGAGAATGTATTAGTTTTGTTCTGTTAATGGATGCTTTTTCTCTCCTGATATAGAAAATAATGCTGCATTCTCTGTGTGTGTGTGTGTGTGTGTGGGAGGGAGGGGAGATACGTGCATGCCTTTCGGCCAACTGGGTCAGTTAACATGCAGAAGAAATAAAAAATAGACATCCATTCGTTCGCCTTGCATTGAAATGATAAATAGAAGGTCCCCAGCAATATCAAAAGCAATTTCATGACATCTTCATTACAGAGCAATTAAGTGTTTATGAAAGTCTTTCAAAATTCTATTATCAGGAAAAGGCAACACAACGAGTCTGCATGTCTTTTCCATGTAATCCTTTTCTGAGTTATTTTTTTGTTTTTGTAAAACCAACAGCATCTTGGTTGTTTTGATGAATAATTTTCTATGACATCGTAAATGTAAAGGCCATGCATCTATTTATATGCTAATTTCATTAATTAGAGTGATAAGAAAGCGGTTACTGATATTTTTCTCCTATTTTCTAATTTACTACTGCCCGTCTTGTTCCTCAGCTTTTATTTCTTTAACTATTGGAAGGAAATGGTGTTGCCTTTTTCACCATCATCTAAACAACAATAATAATTTCAAAAATCCCTATTTTTATGGAATAGCAAGCAATATTTATTGTAATATTTATATGTTGTACATTTACAACTAATATTGCTTCAGTTTCTACCCGGATGCTTCATTCATCCTTTTATGTTTTGGCAGTGATCTTACTATGGAGTGTTTTATGAACTTTGCAAAATAAATGTTTGGGTTATTGTTTGAGGACGGAATAGTCAACTTTCTTGAGTTTAATATAGTCATATGAGAAGCACAGATGAGGCTGTGAAAGAGTTCAGCTGAAATGACTCTTTCAGTCTATTTTTACACTGAAAATAGCTCCAAACCTTTGAGGTTGGAAGCCCTCTTGCCATCTTTACCTGCACACACAAATTCAATATGGAACTACAAATGTATTAAATTAATTTCACTATCATTCAAAAAAAAAAAAAAAAAAACATATGGAGAAAATGAAAAGATTTAATCAGTTATGGTTTGGGCTTACTTGTATGTGAAACAAAGTCTTAATTTCGGTTAAAATTTCAACAATTTCAGTTTATCTCTAAAACAATTAATTATTTAATTGTGACCAAATTGTTTTATTGTCGCACAATCCAAAATGTCCAAAACAAATATATATTTTCTCATTTGATAACTGCCCCTAAGTGTGATTGTGTTCATTGATGTTTGTCTCTGTGTTAACCCTATAGTACACTAACCACCCAACACCTCTTTCATATCGCTCACTGGAGATAAGAACTTGTCTCTACCTCTTCTCAGGCACCATAATAAAAACAGCAAACCAAAAAAAAAAAGTCTCTGTCCTTTAAGTAAGATTTAAACCGGTCAAGTGCTGTACCAGAAAGGCTGTGGTTCTTCTAGTCTATATTTATATGGATGTCATTAAACACCTTGACAGGGGCTTTCTCTGCACTGTGGTGAGCACGGAAACCTGACAGGAATATGTCAAAGTGGCTGGTCATTTTTTAGAAGGTATTAAATTGTTGAAACACAGCTTTTTCAGTGATCTTATTTATAAAGGGGAGGTTTGAGATGGGCCTGTAGTTCTGCATGAAGTAGTTTGTCCAAATAGTTCTTTTTCAAAAGTGGTTTGATTATTGCTGCTTTTAGGAACTGGGGGAAAACACCTGACAGAAGGGACTTGTTTATTATTTGAGTCAAATCAGACATTGTGGCAGGCAAACCTTTCTAAAAGAAAACTGACATTTTGTCCCAATTCAGAAAGATTCACTTGCAAGAAAGATTCCCTTAGATTTTTCAGTAGTAAACTATATATATAAAGTCTCTCTTTCTATGTCAGTGAACCTGGAGTCTATTTTTTCGCCACCTGCATTCAGATTTTGGACACGGCATTTTTTCACTACTAACTGGTGAATCGCTTTTTTCTTCCCAGAAACAACCTTCACTTCAATTGCAGCAATGCAGTTAGGGATGTCTGAAACTTTTGACTGAAAGTTATCTACTTGTTCATTTACTGAGTTACAGGACAAAGTGGAAGTAGACGAGTAAGCTTGGCTAAAGGTTTCAGTAGCATTGTCCTTAAATATGCGTTTTCTTATGACGTCTCTTTGGCTAACTGAGTCATTGAAAAGATAGGGCAGCATTGGTTGTATTGGCCTTGGAAATGTTTAGACCCTTAGTGATGATAAAGTCTGAAATGTGTTTGTGTTGGCTGTTTAACATGTTGAGTCAAACCAAAAAGTGTCTCATTGTTCTTTTGCACCTCTGTCTTGAGGGTTGTCAACGTGAACGTTGAAGTCTCCCACAATAATTAAACAGTAGTAATCAGTATGTATCATATTTAGGAGGTCATTAATTTGGACTAAGTAAACTAAACAACAAACATAATAGAGGCAAATATTTACAGGAAAAAAGCCAGAACAAGATAAAAGAAAATCTCCTTAAAAAAAAAGAGAAGACAGATTTCAAAATGATATTACCCTCAAATCCAATGGAGCATAACGGACAGCTTGTATCTTAAAACTCTGAGTAAGTCAACCCTCCCCTCAGGTTTTCTTTGAGAAACCAATAATTTCTACCCTGACACTACAACACTGAAGCTGCTGTCCAACTGTCATGATCCTGGCTTATGACTGTGAGTTTGTGTTCATGCAGGAGATCATACCTGGACAGAGGATCTGGAGGGAGTGGCTGTTGGTTTCAGACTGCCCAGCTGTCTGCACTAACCTCATCTGCCTGTTGGAAACTTAAGGAGCTGTGAGATAACCTGTCTTCACCTTGTTCTCAACCTTGGTGTCCAGCCAAGTCTATCTTCCTCAATGTTTGTTGGTAAACCTTCTAAACATTCTGTTTATGTGTATCTTCTTACCTCCCCTCATAAGTATCTGGAGTTGTGCTGTTGAAGGACGGAGATGAGCTGCTGCTGGCAGCCCACACCTGAGAATCATCAGGCTTGTTATGAAGATGCTGCTGGTGATCGCCTGAGTGTCAACCTTAGTGGTACCGTTAGCCCACCGTGTTTTCCTTGTGTTCATTTGGCTTTTTCAAGCCCTAACCCTGGCTGTTTTCTCCTTGTTAAAGGTTACCTTCAGATTCCGTCCTGGTCGCTCCCTGAAGATGAAGCTTGAGTACCCTGGCTCCATTTCTATTGTGATTAACCGCTGGCTCTTCATCCCACGGCTGACAGTGTTAATCCTCCTCATCTTACCTCTTCTGAAAGCCTGTCCACCTTCCAATGAATCACAATACAGCACACCAGCTCAGACAGCCACCCCATGTCCTACTAACCTCCTCCGGATTCAGAAAGCTTCTCTTTGACAGTAAGCTGTCACCCGCACTATCTCATCTTCTTTGGAAGGCATGACTCGCCACTCACCATTCTCTCCTCCTTCCAGTGACTATTCCCCAGACCCGCGGTCACCAATAGACCACCTTTCAGAATCCTACCTTTTCTATAGATTATTTAATTCATATCGGTCTCCTGGGTTTTTATGCATGTGGGTCAGGAAAGTACCTCACACTATGTGATTCCTTAGGTTCATCCCCTGTACTTGAGTTCATCCCCTGCACTGTCTGTGCTATTTTCCTGATAAATTTGTCTTTCAAGGAATATGAAAAGGCATTGGAGAATGTTCAAGAATGTTTAATGAAGAAACAAAATAAATTAACTATGGATCAAATTTATGTATCGTTTCTATCGGCATTTTGCATAAAGAAACATGTAGCTATATTACGGCAACGGAGACAAGTCTGTATTGTGAAGCAAATCACCCTTATTGGAAGAAGGAGTTACAGACTCTTTGGTCTATGTTACTAGCTGAGAAAAGTTTCCTTAAACGTAAAGAACCAAATGATAGAAATTAAAATTCATTGAAAAAATTAATTCAACAACATTTTTCAAAAGGAGATTTAGATAAGGACAGTCCCTTCAGTTAGAGTATTTGCAGTCAAATTCTAAATTTTTTTTGAAAAAAATAAATAAAAATAGGACCTCAGAAATGTAGATTAGTTCCAGTGGAGATAGTCAGAGATGGCAGAGATTCTTGCTCTGAAAGATTTTTTCAAAATAGGAAAATTACTATAGTCTCCTCCTATGGAGGTGATATTTTTCAAATCAAATTTATTAAATGAAACTTCAATTGGAAAATTTGTTTTTAGATACAATATTGAATTAAAATGATATGTTGAAATATGACATCACATCAGACCAGGTACAAAAAGTAAAAAAAAAAAAAAGAAGCAAACAAAGTAGTAGTTATTGAGGGGATCCCTAATGAAGCTCTCAAGGTACAATCTCTAGTTGGCTTTCTGCAGTATCTTTTTCAAACATGTTGCTCAAACTTTATTATTCCATCAGAGTGGTATCAGTATTATAAAACCGATACATAAATCATCAAAGCCTGACCCCAGAGAACCTCTAAACTATAGAGGCATCAACTTGATCAGCGCTGTTTACAAACTCTACTCGAGTATTCTCAATGATTGACTAAACCAGTATGAGAAGCACACAATATTCTTGCAGATAAAAAAAATAATGTTTCAGAAAAGGTAGTGCCTATATTGACTAAATTTATGTTTTAACAGCAGTCGTTAGGGCCAGACTATATAAAGGAAAACAAATATTTACACGTCTTGATTTCCAGAAGACATTTGATAGGGTAAACAGAGACTTCTTACAGTATAAATTAACATATGGTATTTCTGGTAGATTTTATAACTCAATCAAATATAAAGTCCCAGTTGCATGTGTACTTGTGAATGATCTTGGAACTGGCCTGTGTTCCACTCCTTTTGGGGTAATGCAAGGTGATGGTTATCACCTACTTTATTCTCATTGCACATAAAGGATCTGGTAGACGATATCAAAGAAGCCGACAATATAAACCTAACTATATTGTTGTACAATGATGATATTATCTTGTTTGCAGAGACTAAGGTGCTGTTAAAATATTAAATATTTTGAATGTGTGGTGTACATTTTTTATACCATCCCTTAACAATGATAAAACACAGGTAATTCTCTTCAGAAAGAAATGTGAACAAAGAAGCTCATACAACTTTATGTATGGACTGACATCTTTAGAGTTCACAAGTTCTTACAAATACTTTGGATTGGGTTTCAGTGACTTGTGCTTTACTGAGAGAACTAAATACATTCCAGAATCAGATGGAGGAGCTCTGGGAACTATTCAGAATAAAAAGAAAACTTTATCTGGTCTAGGGTTTTCTGTTTTTACAAAACGTTTTGATTCAATAGTTAGTCCTATGTGTTTTTATGCTGCTGACGTATGGGGGTTTCTGGAAATTATACATATCAGCGCTTTTAAGACTCACAGCTGTCAGTAGGTGTTCACAAGTTCACCGCTAAACTAGCGGTTGAGAGTTACATGGGATGGCAGGCTTGCCTTATAAAACAAAGAGTGGAGATGCTTAGTTTGTAAAACCACCTCACTCAGCAGCCAGTTGATACGCTGACCAAGAAGATTTTTATATGAGATTGTGTAAATTACTATCTCTGGGCTAAATAAACTGCCACATTAGCTATTTCTGATTTTAAACTACATTTATATAAACAAACTACAGTACAATACAATCTAAATTTATTAAAACAAACATTTGTTATGATTTTTAAAAATACAATGGAAGCAGGATGTTTGTAGGAAAGAAAAACTTTAATTTAAATAAGAGTATTGGACCAAAGCATATTTAAAATTAAATTTATATTGAAAACAGCAGTCCTTCTGTGCTTAAATCAGATCTGGTAGTCTACCTCTGACAGTGAAAGTGGGAAGGTGTAAAGGTCTCCCTGAAGAAGATTGAGGTTTTTGTGACCTTAATGTCGTGGAAGATTGATATCACTTTGTTCTTTACGGTCCTTTGTGCTCTGATTTAAGATTTTATTTATTTGATTCTATAAATAGAGGTTATGCAGATGTGTTTTGGTTATCCAAAGACAGAATCCTAAGATGGATGAATGAAAGGGACATTTTTGTATTTGTTACTGTTATTTGTAAAGCCTGGGAAAGAAGACTGCGAGTGTGGTTTCCTGTTTGAATATAGAACAAAACTCAATTATATTTCCGTTAAGTTTGTGTTACATATATTGAGTGTCTTGTAAGCCCATGGGGGCTGAGCACCACAGAGCATGACACTTAAATAAAATTAATGAATCAATCATAACACATTCTGCCCAACTTTCTGTCTACGCAAGCTGACAGAGATTTGAAGAGGACAGCATAAACACATTAATTAGACTAATCAGCAAGCAATGGTGTAATCCAGGACTTGCAAATTTTAAATATTGTCTCTGCAACTCTGAGAGTAAAGAGTTTTTTGTCCATATTATATACTTAGGGAGCCCACCAGACTTATTTTAGCAACATTACATATTTCGTTATCAGCTGTTGCCCACTCTGCTTGTGATGCATGTCATCGGCTCAGTTGCAGCAAAGCTAAATAAATAACAATGCATTTCTTTGACAGTGTCTCAAAGTTTTAAACCTAAACATCCCTTCACTCTTCTCAGTCAATCACTCTTTACAGTCTTTCTACAATTTCACCATTTTACCACTTTATCAGGTGCTTAACCAGAGGGAAAAAAAATGGATTTGCATCATTGAATTATCAGTGATGCATTCAAGGTCTGCTCTTGGCAAAGCAGATAATATTCTTGTCTTTTTCTGCTTGATGTTTAAACCCTTTGTTTAGAAACAAAGGTAGACTGGTAATTAAATTAGACATTGCTCCACCCCCCCACCCCCCTACATTCTGACCATGTTAAATGTCTAGTAAAACTAGATCTCTTCCTCCTCACCTGTTAATCTCCCCTTCAACTATTGATGGTTAAGGTAGACAAAATTATAGAACTTTAGAACCTGCAACATGCAAACATTTTTCAGCTATCAGACTGCAGGTGTTTGCACCATTAAAGCTAGACAGCAGGTGGACTCACAATCTCGCTGGATTACTCAAATGAGAGTAATCCAGTCTGGTTCTGCTAACATTTAAAACACCACTAAGTAATTTTGAGTGACGCTCCCTCTGCAGGACCTACCGTCGTAAACACTGGCTGCCCTCTGTATGCTTCGCACCCCACAGCTATAGAGCACTGTCACTCCCAAAGCAGTTGGGAAGAGAGAACAGAGCCAAAAGACTGCCACTGGGTCAGTGCACAGAAAGTTCCAAGTGTGTTTTTTCAGCCAGAGACAGTAATGGGAGACGACAAGTCCCTCAATCGTCTCATAAACACTCACATTACCATCAGAGGGACATAGAAGAGGATACATTAAGGTAAAAACGTTACTAAGTGCTGCTTTAAGTGCAAACATAATTTGCGGTCACAAGCAACAACAACGTTGTTTTTTTCTGAGATGGCTGCATGTAACGGTTCATCAAACAGACTTACAATAGCACTCTTTTAATTTTAAGGAACAAATTCTTTAATGCAGTCTGATTAAAAAAACCTGAAGATTGAAGGTAGTTACATTTTCACATGATTGACAAAAGCTATAGAGCGCCGACTCAATTTCTCAAGGCACACTAAAACAAGACCAAGCCCGAGACCAAGGCAAGGATCTATTGGTATCAAGACAGGTCTTGAGCCCTCCAGCCCTGACAATCACCTAGATAAATGATTACTTGACACACACACACACACACACACACACACACACACACACACACACACACACACACACACACACACACACACACACACACACACACACACACACACACACACACACAAAAACAACAACACAAAATGTGAGACTGAAGGGTTGTGCGTCTAACCAGGTGGTCAGCAGCACTGGAACATTACAGCAGAATGCACTCAGTCGTTTTAACTCTGTGCACCGGTACACGTCTGAGTCATCTAACACAGAGTAAGTCAAGAGACTGAGCCAAGAGAAATGGTGGATCACTTGGTGAAATATGGCTAAGGCAAAAGAGATGTTTGTAGATTTCAGGAGAAACAGAAACATGGCATAAAAACCTTTTCAATCGAAGGACAAGACATGCGGAATAATTACCTTGGTGGTCAACCAAACAAAACTGGGCTGGAGAAGCAACTGTGAAGATTTATACAAACACTGGGAAGACTGCACATCTTCAGGAAGTTTAGATCATTTGGCATTTTCAGCGAGCTGCTGCAGAAATTGTATACATTTCTTGTGGATAGTGCAACGTGTTCTGCTATCATCTATTAGGGTAGCAGCATCAGAGCCAGTGACTTAAAAGGATTCATCAAGCTGATTAAAAAAGGCTGATTCTTTTCTGGAAACTACTCTGGAGCCTCTGGGGGTGATTGTGCACAGAAGGATGCTTCATAAAATGAAGAACATAATACACAGCCTTAAGCATTCTCTTAACCATACATTGATTCAACACTGTGTCTTCTGACAGGATTTTTCAGATCTGCTGTAGGAGCTCTAACAAGGAACCCTTACTGACCACTGCCATCACCTCCTGTATTGAATCCGGAAAGAAACTCGGTTAGCTTGAAGTACTAAAACATTTAATTTCCCATTGGGATTGGTAAAGTCATTTTACACTGAAATGAACTGAATAGAACCTTGTTTGCAGACCCCCAGGATAGATTAGCAATCAGTTATTTTTCTGATTAATACATCTCCACAGTGATTGCAGGATAATAATGACAAACATTTCATATTCACATTGGCTAGTTTTATTTCATATATCTATAAATGTAACCGCAGGAATCCTTATATTGGCCAATTACCATATCATATCATATTAAACGGTCAACATGTTTGAGCTACAATGATTATATATAAGTAGAATTCTGTCATATTCGCCATATCTGCAGTCAACAGAAATTGCTCCCATGATAACTATTTTACTCTAACTCTAAAGTTTCAGGTGCAAAATGAAAGTAGTATTAACTGAAATGCCCACTGTCTAAAGCTTTGCCGTCGTTGCTCTGTTAAAGGACAAGACTGTACAATTGGTTTGTAATGGAATGGAAATGGGTTGAACGTTGATCTACAATAGCAGATGCTAATGTGTGGCTGTTTGTATCCTTGTCTGTGGCAGCCCACAGCATTTCACAATAGTCTTGTAATGGAACATAAATAGCATTGCATTATATATAAGATAAGACAAGAAACGTCTTATTATCCCACAATGGGGTAATTTGGGTTTCACAGTGGCAAAAACGCAGTCACAAGGTAATATGAACGGAAAGATAGTTTAAAGTTAAGTACTAAAGCAGAAGAGGATGAACTTATCAGTAACCTTAGCAAAAAGGTTACTGATAATATGACATAATCAGATACAAATGCAATACTGAAGTCAAATAGATGAAAGAAAGCAGCCGATTAACGCAATGTAAGAAAAATATGTAATATGCATGACTGTACAAGCAACACCCAGTGTAGCTAAAGCGTGTGCAAATTGACATTAGCATCTCAAAGACAGTGTAAATGAACACAACAGAACCATTAGCATGTCGTAAACACTTATCGAGTGTGTTGTGAGCAGCAAAGGTTATAAAGTCTAACAGCAGCTGGCATGAAGGACCTGCGGATGCACTCCTTTGAGCATCTAGGATGCTGGAGTCTGTCACTGAAAGAGCTTTCCAGCATTGCAGCAGCTCCATGCATGAGGTGGTTAGACTTTATCCAACAGTGGTGTGATTTTCCTCACAGTACTTTTGTCTCCCACCACCTACACTTAGTCCAGGGGGCAAGCAAACGAGCTGGCCCTCCTAATGATCTTTTCCAGCCATTTTCACTCAGTTACAGATAAGCTGCTGTTCTAACAAACCACACCACAGAAGATGGCTGATGCCACCAAAGAGTCAAGGATTGTTTTCAGGAGTTAGGGTCAGGTTTACTCCAAAAGACCTCAGCCTCCTCAGCAGGTAGAGTCGACTCTGACCCTTCCTGTAAAGAGCATCAGTGTTGTGACTCCGGTCTGTGTTGTGAATCCACTCCTGTCCAAAATGTTGACTTTTAATAAGTACAATTACAAATGGATTAACCACCAATAGGACTTTTTTGTTAAAACAATTTTCTGTTGGGGTTGAAATGGCTACAATAAAGGAATTAATATTCACTAGTTAAACATCCAATCGTGTGAAAACCTTTTGAAGTACTAGCTGGGTCAACGGCTGATTTTTGTCTTGATAGATTTCACAATATATTATGAGAGATATTCTATGCAGTGCCCCACTCTTAATCTAGACTGTATGCTACAACAAATGCATTCAATATTCAACATTCATTTCGGCAGCTGTTTACTTCCAAGCAGCTTCTCTCACATTCAAGTAGAGCTGTAGAATGAAAAACAAACAGAATCTATCTGACAGCATGACATGTAATAAAATAATGTCAAAACCCAACAAACCATGATCAGAGTTAAATTTAAGAATAGATGAAGAAAAACGTTTTTGAAACCTATCAATCTGTAAAGGCACATAAAGCCATTTCTAGGTCTTTGGGTTTCCAGTAAACCCCAGTGAGAGACATTATGCTCAAATGCAGAAAACACAGAACAGTGCGGAACCTTCCCAGGAATGGCTGGCCTGCCAAATTTAATTTAACTCTGCATCCACAAGTTATCCAGGAGGTCATGCTAATAAGCCAGAGCAACATCTAAAGAACTCAAGGCCTCAACTGCCTCATTTAACGTCAGTCTTTGTGGTCCATCAATGAGAAAAGACACAATTAAGAGAAAAGCACCATGGGGTAGTTCCAAGGCCAAAACCATTTATGACCAAAAAGATGTTTGCCAACAATAATCCAGATGATAATAAAGACTTTTGGGAATATGTTTGACACGTGTGAATGTTTCATGTGAAACACTGTTAACATACGTAACACACTTACTTATTATACCATATATGGGAACAAACCAAAATAAAATAAAAAAAATAGCTTTCCCAAAAAACATTTTCTGTGACATCGTTTTCAGGATGGGACTGGAAGGTGGCTCTGATGGTTAGTGCCTCGTTTCCTCCTCTAACAGTACTAAGACTGTTATTTGACTTCTCTAAATTAACTTTAGCTTTCGATGTGAGTGTATGGATGGTTGTTTGCCTTAATTCTCTCTGTGCTGGCCCTGGTATAGACTGCCAAGCTGTCCAGACTCCTATCTTGCCTGCAGCCACTTGTTATTCCTAGCTGACGCTACACCAAAGCATCTAGTCTATAGCCATAAGCATTTTAAGTATTCGTACCCTTGCTTTTTAATATTTTGCTAAATTACAACCACAAACTGCATTTCTCATCCAGCTTTGCACATCTAAGGACTGAAATGGTTGTACATTGTTCTTTGAAAAAATATTCTGCCCCAGTCCCAACCACTCTCTATAAACAGTTTTTCTTCCTAGTATGGCCCTGTATTTAGCTCCATCAATCTTCTCATCAACCCTTTCCATTCTCTGCTGAGGAATACTAACCCACGGGCATGATAGTGGAGATGGTGTGATCAGAGCGATGTGCAGTGTTAGTTCTGCACATTTGGCCATAAAGTTACATTTTGGTCTCGTCTGACCAAAGCACCTTTTTCCACATGTTTGTTGTGTCCCCAACATGGCTCCTGGCAAACTGCAAACTGGCTTTTTATGGTTTTCTTTTAACAATGGCTTTCTTCTTGCCACTCTTCCATAAAGACCACATGTGCACAGTTTACGACTAATAATTGTCCTGTGGACAGATTCCACCTGAGCTGTGGATCTCTGCAGTTCTCTTGGCTGCATTACTGATCAGAGCTCTCCTTGTTCGGCCTGTGAGTTTAGGTGGATAGCCTTGTCTTGGTATGTTTACAGTTGTGCCATACTCTTTCCATTTCCATATGATGGATTGAACAATGCTCCGTCAGATGTTCACATCTTAGGAAATCTTTTTATAGCCTGCTTTATACTTCTCTACACCTTTATCCCTGACCAGGTGTGTTCCTTGGACTTTAAAATGCTGTTTGCGCCTCAATGTTCTCTTAACCTACCTCTGAGACGGTCACAGAGCAGCTTTATTTGTACTGAGATTAGCTTACATACAGGTGGACTCTACTTTAACCATTAACAATCATAAGGCAACGTCTGGCAAATAGTTGCACTTAGAGAAAAGGGCATTCAATACTTTTGCACACTGCACTTTTCAGCTTTTGTATTTCTGAAATGTTTTTTTAAGTGATGCATATATTCTTTCTACTTCGCAATTGTATAACACTGTGTTGCTCTTTCACAGAAGATTCTAATGAAATATATTAATTTTTGTGGTTGTAATGTGGCAATATCTGGAAAAGTTCGATGGTTATCTATCTATCTATCTATCTATCTATCTATCTATCTATCTATCTATCTATCTATCTATCTATCTATCTATCTATCTATCTATCTATCTATCTATCTATCTATCTATCTATATATATATATATATATATATATATATAAATAGAACTTCTTCGTCACCCACTCCTCATACTCCTGAGCAGGGTGGGTGGCTCTTCATTTCCCAAGCTTGGGTCCTCTACCAGAGCCCTGGGAGCTTAAAGGTTCTTCTTAGGATCTTAGCTGTTCCTAAGATTGCGCCCTTCTGGACTGAGATGTCTGATGTTTCTCCAGGCATCTGTTGGAGCCACTTCTCCAGAGTAGGTGTTACTGCCCCGAGTGGTCCGATGACCACGGACACTACTGTTATCTTCATCTTCCAGACTCTTTCTAGTTCTTCCCTGAGGTCTTGGTGTTTCTCCAGTTTCTCGTGCTCTTTTTTCCCAATGTTTCCATCACTCAGGATGACCACATTGATCACAACAGCTGTCCTCTGCTGCTTATCAATGATCACAATGGCTGGTTGGTTGGCTGTTACCATTTTGTCTGTTTGTATCTGGAAGTTCCACAGGATCTTAGCTGTCATTGTCCAACACCTTGGGATGTGAGTCTCATTTTGACCTGGGGGTCTCCAGTTGGTTTTCTGAACAGATGTTTCTGTACACTATACCAGCCACTTGGTTATGGCATTCCAAGTATTCCTTCCCTGCTAGTATCTTACACCCTGCTGTGAGACGCTGGGTGGTTTCTGGGGCTTCCTTGCATAGCCTGCACCTGGGGTCTTGCCTGGTATGGTAAATATGTGCTTCTATTGCTCTGGTGCTCAAGGCCTGCTTCTGTGCTGCCATGATCAGTGCTTTAGTGCTGTCCTTCAGGCCAGCCTCCTCTAGCCATTGGTAGGATTTGGTCATATCAGCCTCTTATCAGCTATCTGTCGGTGGTACATCCCATGCAGGGGTTCTTCCTCCCACAATGGTTCCTTCAGTTCCTTTTCTACTAGCTTCCCTTGTCTGAGACATTCACTGAGCGCTTCCTCCCTTGGGCCATCTTCCTGACATATTCTTGGAGCTTGGATGTTTCATCTTCAATGGTGGTGCTGATGTTCACTAGGCCTCTGCCTCCTTCTTTGCACTTAGCGTATGGCCTGTGGATACTGGACATCGGGTGGAATCCACCAAGCACAATGAGTAGCTTTTATGTCTTAACATCAGTGGTCTGTATTTCCCCCTTTGGCCGCCAACTTATTATCCCAGCAGGGTACCTGATTACTGGCCAGGCATAGCTGTTGATTGCCTGGACTTTGTTCTTGCCATTGAGCTGACTTCTCAGAACTTGTTGCTGCTTTCCTTGTGGCCTTTTCGTAGTTGCTTGTGGTATTCCAAGGTACTTATAGCTCTCTTCAACATCTGCTATTCTTCCCTCTGGGAGTGCAATCGCCTCTGTGTGGATTACCTTCCCTCTCTTTGTCACCATCCGGCCACATTTCTCCAGCTTGAATGATATTCCAATGTTCCTGCTGTAGATCCTGGTGGTGTGGATCAGTGAGTCAATGTAGGATTTCAATGGATGACATCAGCGTACAGCTTGATGTCATCCATATACAGGAGGTGGCCCCATTTCTGAGTTGGTATCCACAAGCCCATAGGAATTAAAAGTTTTTACATATCTTTTAAGAATTTCTATGTAAAATAAACGATTGTAGATACATCAGTATTCCCACCAATGCCTTATTTATTCTGTTTGAGTACCATTGTCAGCAATCGTGGTGTTGTTCTTAGGAATGTCACTACACACTTAAACCAACTGTTTCAGGCCATTTTGTCACATTGTTCTCTGGTCATCATCCCAAGATCAGTCAGTTTGGATAAGCAATCTCCATAGATAACCCTGTTTAGGTTTTTCCAGAGTTGTTCAATTTGATATAAGCCCAGACCCCTCAAAGGACATGCACAGACTACTTCCGAAGCTGCACAGTGCTATGTTGTAGACTGTAGTTGGAAATCAAATGTTTACATTTTTACAGGTGCTCAAGTTTATTATGTCATTGATTATAAGCCATTTTGTGTAATTTTTTTGTTTCTGAGAAAACTACATCAGATCAGTTTTACAATGATGTAACAAAATATTGAAAAGGTGCCCATATGTGAATATGAGCCAGTTTAGTAGAATTCTTTATTTTGTGGATCTTCACACAAAAAACTTTTCTCTAGCTTTCTCACAGAAAATCCCCATTGTTGTCATAGACCAGACGTGCATTAGTTGGTTTGTGGAGACTTTTTCCTCTTCCTGCCCCCTGATGCTCGCGGATGTAATCTGAAACACTCTGACATGTCGCTGTAACCCTGACACAGTTTCAACTATATGAGTCTAATAAGCTCTAGCTGTACATGTGACAGTAAAAAAGAAAAAGCCAGCCTGTAATACTGCATTGGTACTTTCTACAACAACCCCGTGATGCTGTTTCACCCTCTTTGTTGGTCTCTGATGTGGAATATTGACATCTAAATTTATTACATGTTTCACGTTTGAAACATTACTAACACCCAATGACAGCCTGTGTGTTTTCCGAACATATTTGGATATACGGAAGCAAAAAAATCCATTTTAACAGTGGTTAAAAATTGAAGCAATAACCAATAATAATAACCAATAAAAGCTGATGAAAAGTTATCTTAACATATTCTGGAGAAATGTCATACAAATGCAATTTGTAATGAGGAGTAACTTAGGACACAATAATATCACATCAGCTCCATATATTTATCAGCATTTTGAAGGATTGCCCTGTTAAACCTTAGACATTTACTTTATTGGTCCCTGAGTTTTAAGTGAGAGTAAACACCACGCTGAGACCCAAAGAGCTGTCTGTTAAGGTGTTTAAAGAGATCTCAAAGGAATTTGAAATCTGTCATCGCTCTGTTCTGAAAATGGGGACATTCAAATCACCTGCCAACATGCGCAGTTCTAGGTCATGCAAGAAGGAGTCTCTAAAAACCTAAAAAGAATATTACAACACCTTCAACAGGCGTTAGCTACTGTGGGAGTGAAAGTGCATCCCTATACTTTCTGAAAGAGACCTGAATCCATCAGAAGTTCCTAAAGAGCATGACAGACTAGCTGCAAAAAAATAAATAAATCTGGAACAGTACTGGGCCCCTCAAAAGACCCAAAACATACCATTAAATCAACTGGCTGAGAACCAAGAAATGGAAACGGGTGAATAAGTGTGGTTAATAGTTCTTTCTGCAGAGCGGAGAAACACCAGTTGTTGGGCGGGGGAGGGAGGAGTCCGAACTGTTTACTCAACTAGAAAACACATTTTTGCCAATATCTTCTGTTTAATGAATTTAATCAGATTATTTTTGTTGTTTTTGTACAGGGAGAGATATAAAAAATGAGATTAGACATAGATGTGTGAACTTTTCCTGATAAAGAACGGAATATTTAATGGGGATTTGTCCTAATATTTTTCACATGAGTGTAGAACAGTACAAAGACAGGAACAGATATAAGGACATAGATTGTTACAGATTGAAGCATTCTCCAAAGTGGACTTTTTAGACACATTTATTGGGCTGATAACATTACTCAAACACAGTGTATGACCATTGTAAACAAGAAAACAGAAAAAAAAGGCATCAGCTCACACTGAGAACCGCTCGAGAATCCAAAGTGTGCCAAGCTGTTTAAAATTCTTAACGTAAGTATTTTTTTTTCATATCCTCTTTATATATCTTTTTGTTTTGTGATTCATCACTTTTTCTTTACATCATCGTTTTTCTTCAGTATTGATAATAGTAATAATATGTACAAACGAGGCCAAGACACTCGGGGCCGCCATGGGCGTGCCCGTTTCCTGTAGCATGGGTCAGTTTTGGAACATGACAAAGTAAGGCTGGGTTGTCTTCGTTGCTTTCTGCAGATTACATGCCCTGTTGGGTGACTGAGATGAAATGTTCGTGTGAGACCTGTTAACTGTTTAGTGTTGACCAATGGGGTCTTGTTTGTTGACGCTGGGTTTGTTCTTGGATAGTACCACTGATGGCAGCATCTTTTTATATACAAAGGCTTTAAAGCCTCGAGGTTGTCCTGTTGGCTTGGAGGCTATTGAATAATTTCAGTTTTATTTATTTTTTCTTAACAACTAAGAGTCTTTTTTTGGATCCCCAGCCCCCCAATAAAGAAAAGAAAAAAAATCATCCGTATCAAAATGTTCATATAGATGTAGTCATACAGTGGGGGGAAAGGGCCTGTAAGGATGTGTTAGATTGAGTGTTAAAACAGTTCTCAATGTATGAAAAGAAGAGTCTCTTTGCAAGTCCGCTTGTTCAAAAAAGATGTACCAGTGTTTCTCTCTTTATACAATGTCATGAAAGATTCTCAGATGAGATGAAGCCTTTAGACCGATTCCACATTCTGTTATTCCTCCTGTTTGCCTCGTTCGCCTCTCCATCTCTGACATTCGTTTCTTGTCCTCGCTCATCCAGGGGGTGGAGGGCGCCACTATTTTAGCAGCCACTCATTCACTGCAAGAGAGGAGAAAGAGAGCAGCAAGAATAATGATTTGTATATAAAGAATAAAAAAAAGCTGATGTAAAAGTAATCGCTACGCTCCACGGCTCAGCTGTTCTCCGACATTATTCAGCTTCCCTCCACCCCGCAACCGTATTTCATCTTTAGTCATAATAACACTCTGCTTTAGAGGGATGTTGCTCCAATGAAGGGATTGAATGGAAATGGGGTGTGGAGATTGGTGGACTGGAGGTGGAGTTAAGGAGTGGACTGCTGCCATTATTTTACCAAGTGCCAGCCTTTGTAAAAAAAAAAAAAAAGAAGAAAGAAAAAATTAAAACAGAAGTGTCGGGAGCACAAGAGGTGAGGAAAACACTGTATGCTTACGAAAAAGGAAACTGTCATGTTCATTTGGGGGAATAATTTATTGGAATTTTGCTAAATAATCAGGTGCTAAAAATGCACCTAAATTTAAACCGTTCTCTCATTTCCTACATATAGTCTGTAAAGTGGTGTCAGCATCCACTGTTATGTCATCATGTCTGACTTAGGTTTGCGGTAACACTAGGGATATCCCGATAATTTTTCTCGTTCCCAATACAGATGCGAGCCATTAAAACATAGGCATTTGCTGATACTGACTCACCATCTGTTAGTTTATTAAAAGTAATACTATGCTACTTTGAAAGAACAGTAGTATCTTGCAAAAAGAGAGTAAAGCTCAAAATCCTAACTATATCTTCTATCTACGCTAAATCGTACGACGAAGGGAGATTTATCCACAGCCTTTTCTGTGCTAGAAAGCAAGAGACAAAAAAGTAATGTCAAGCTATTCAAAAAAAATTCTAGTGTCTGAATTTCTCTTCACAAACTCAAAATATACCATATAAAAAGAAAAATGCTTTAATATTCAAGCTAGCTGTGAATAAGTTAACCAGTATTAGTTGTATAACCACTGATACTGATACCAGCTTCACATCTGCATCACAAGAACAGGTAGTCCAACCCAGAATGATTTGGCAGCATTCTGCACTTCTTTGTTTCTTTAAGGATCAGAGTGTTTGGTGTTACCCCACAAGTTTTCCGTTGGTTTAATAATCTGTATTCTTGCTTGCCTGGAACCACGATCCTGCTCCCTTAATGGTTGTTCGGGGTGGTAATATTGTTGAAACACCCCTTTCAAATTTATTTCAGCTTCAGTGTGAGGCAACATGACCTTTTCAAGTATTTTGATGCAAACAGGCTCAACGCAATAGCATGATAAACATTCCCATAGCATGATACTTGACCCACCATGCTTTACAGCCCACCATGGTGGGAATTTAGTTTCTCAGTTTCTCTTCATGAAGTCGGTGTGTTATTTGGTAAAATCTAACCACAGCACATATTTATTTAATAATAGGATGTTTTAGAGGCTACTTCCTGACATACAGTGTGTGCATTTTAAATATTTTGATACCCTCGGGTAACAGTAGAGCGTCTTTGATCACTCTGGAGCTGATCATTGGCTTCGTCTTTGCCATTTTGCCTCTTCTTTGATCCATACAAATGACAGTTTTACAGTTTCTTTCTCTGTCTTTCTGGTTTAGTTTTCCATTTTAAAACGTTTTAGATCATTTAATGAGGCAGCACTTTTTTCGTGTGTTTTCCCCTCCAGTTAAAATATTTGATCAAAGCGCATTGTTCTTTTGAACGGTGTCTTTACTTAGATTGTCAAACAGAGATACATTAGAACAAAAAAATGGAAAAGAACAGAAACGGCAAACAAAAGGAAGAACACAAGAAAGCAAGGAAGAAAATGAATGAGAAACTTAGAAAAATAGAATTGGGAGTAGGACAGAAGAAAGGACCAAAAAAAAGAGGTGAGATACAAGACGGAAGAACAGAGAAATAGAAGAGCACAAATAAGGAAAGTTGGACTGAGTACGAAGGAAAGAAGAATACAAGAAAATAATTAAGGTAGTGCATAGAAGAACCTAGACTTGTCCAGGGTTTACCCCGCCTCTCCCCCATTGACAGCTGGAGACAGGCACCAGCACCTCTCATGACCCCACAAGGGATAGACGTGTTAGAAAATGGATGGATGGATGGATGGATGGATGGATGGATGGATGGATGGATGGATAGAAGAAACTACAAAATGAATAGGTAGGATACAAGATTTGAAGAACAGATATAGGGAATGAAAGACAAGGATTAAGCAAAGGAAGGACGGAGGGAGGGAGGGAATGGAGGAATGATGGAAGGAAGGAAGGAAGGAAGGAAGGAGAAATCAGTATTAAATTAGACAAAGGGATGTTAGTAATAAAAGAAAGGAAGAACTTAAGGACAAAAGAAAGGAAGGGAAGCACAAAAGATAACTTTTAGACATTAGGATAGAAAATAAAGTCTGGCGGAGCAAATATTTTCCCCCAAACTCCTGTTTTCTTTTTTCATGCTTATCCAGGTGTGGATTTATTATTTATTATCTAGTTGTTAAGTTGGTACAATTATTTATGTATCTGGTCAGAGAGGAGAAGTGGGTCCCCCGCCTTACATGACTCACCAAAAGGGACAGTTTCCCCAAATTAGCGAGACATGTAATTCCCAAACAATCAACTTAACAGCCATCCTTTACTTGTGTTGCCCACATAATGGTGTCCAGAGTGTGCGTTTGTTAGACAATCAGAGCCATGAAGGGTGCACACTTTGAAGTCTCCCTCACATAACTGATTTTTTACTGTATTTTTTTTTTAAGAGAGGCTTGGCTTTTAGGGGAAGTGGAGTGAACAGTGCAGAACAGAGGAAGAATGAGAGAAAAAGACACAGAGAGAAATGGTCATGCTTTGGGTGAGCCACGGTACAGTGAACAGAAGGCACAGAGGCTACCGTTCACCGTAAACTCATTTTATACTTCAGGGGTGAAATTCAGCAACTTCATATTTGGCCTGAAACAATGACTGGGAAATTGCAACCTGAACTAGTTTACCCATTCACAGGAAGCGGCGGAGAGTCTGATGTTTTTAAGAACTAAATCATCTAAATATCTGCTGCTTTTAAAAAAACACTGCTCTTTAGAAAACGTGCAACCTATAATTTCAACACAATATAAACAACAATGGTTCAATTAGCAGCATCAGCTTTATGTCCCTTCCTCCCTTGTGTATCCGCTCGTCTTTTTTTCCCCATTTGGTCATTCCGTAACCCCAAACATCAATGTATGAAAATTACATGTGATAGACTAATAAAATAGTGCATAACTGACAAGTGGAAGTAAACCACAAAAAAATCTGGCCAGTGTTGTGCACAGTTGTATTTGGCCCCCTTTACCTGATACTTTTAGAGAAAAAAAAACAGTTCAACCAATGGCCTCCAGAAGTAAATAAAAAATTGTAACTATAGAGCAGTGGGTAATTAAATCCTTATATGAAAACCTCTGTTCTTTTGAAAGCCTCCAAGTTTTATAAGAGAGCATTGGTGAACAAACAGCACCAGAAGAAAAAAAATGCAACACAACAAATAGGTCAGGGAGAAAGTTATGAAAGAAGTTTTGAGCAGGGTTGGGATATAGAACCACAGCCCAAGCTTTAAAAATCTCAGAAAAGTCTTCAGTCCATCTTCTGAAGATAGAAAGAGAATATTACAAATGTAAACCCACCAAAAGATGGCTGTCTGCCTACACTGACAGGCCCTGCAAGGATAGTATTGATCACAGAAGCAGAGAAAGTACTCTGGGGGAGCTGCAGAGATCCACAGCTCAGTTGGGAGAATCTATTGAATAGGCCAACTATTAGTTATATACTCCATTGATTTATAAACAAATGGCTGAACAAAGTCATTGCCCGAGAAAGCCACGAGACGTCCTATTTAGAGATTGCCACAAGTCGTGTAGGGGAGGGTTCTTCAACCTTTGTCCTCAGGACCCGCTGTCCTGCATGTTTTAGATGTCTCTGCTCCACCACACCTGAATCAAATAATGGATGCTCAGGGTTGAAGACCCATGATGTAGGGGACACAGCAAACTTGTGGATGTAGGTTCTCTGGTAAGAGGAACATAAATGGGCTAGAAGTAAAATGCTGTGTGCAGCCCAATAGTAGTACTGAACACACCAACCCCGTGGTGAAAGATGGTGGTGGCAGCATAATGAAATGCTGATACTGTGGGTACAGGGCCTTATGGCTATAATTGTGGCAACTGAGAGTTATGCACAACTCTGAGTTGCTGTAGCACGTTGTTCTAGCTACAAAATGCAATGAAGTTTGTGATTGTAATGTGGTTTGTGAACACTTTAGTTGTCCTTCATATATCTAGACGCAAACTGTAGAATATTTGGTCATCTATTTTGTCTATTGACGCTAAAGCGTTGCCGTACTGTTGCACATCAACTGTATTATTATTGGACATTGCTCATGAGTTACTCGTGCGTGTCACAATAAACTAGTTGTCAATAAAAACATGCTCATGTTCATTTATCTAGTTCTCATGCGGCAAGAAGTTGCACAAACTATGGCAGGATGATAGCCGATTTAAAAAAAAAAATTTGACTGATTGACATTGTCTGAGGACAAAATGGCAGGTGGCTCCTTATTGTAGCTATGAAAGTATGGGGACACAGAGGGCAAAACTGTACATGTGCAAAGTGACAAAGGAACAAAGTAACCAGAAACCTGGATAGCAAGTTGTGAGGAGATGTAAATAGGGAGGTTGAAAGTTTCCCCTCTTAGACTACTTTGAGCGATGATTCATATGTCATTATTCACCTGAAATTTTGTAAATAGAGTTAAAAACTACCAACAACCAAAGACAACATGGACATCTTCGGTATCTTTGTCAGATCCATACAAGTTACATAGAGGGATATTGCTCAATACTTTGTTTATGTGTGTTTAGCTTCTAAACTTTGCTAAACTTCTGAATATATTCAAAAAAACACGAAGCACAAAATGCCAGATTCAAAAAGCTGCATTGAATGGTATCGTGATCAAAAGGGCTCCTGGATTTTCCAATTCTTTCCAGCTATGATACATATTTTTCTATTTTTTTCTAAGTGCAGAATGTGAGGGGCTGTTCAGATCTATCAGCAGACCATGTAAGTTCTCTCCTGGGCCTGTCAGTGCAGTTTTATGAGCTGACTGACAATGAGATATAGTATAGTAAAATTCTGTATAACATCTAAACACACACGCTTCCATCTTTGAGTTGAAATCTAATATTTGTATAAATTGTATGAAAAAAAAAAACATAATCACTGTTTCCTCATTGTCTAACATTAATAAAATATTTTTTTTAATCCGACTAATACATACAGTATCTATTTGCTAATTGTCACAATAATGAAAGAGACACAATTTCCAGACCTTCTTAATTACCAAAAGTTTAAATACGTTAAGATTACGCTAACTTTATAAACCTGCAAGTGGCAATAATTTTGTCATGGCTTTGTGAGCTTCTGATTAACTTACATCATCCAAATTAATTGGATTCACACTCATGGATCTACAGGTACATCTAAAAACATTTGAATGTTGTGAAACAATTAAATATTTTGGGCCCTGGTTTCAGAAAGTTACAGTCATATATTACACAGATTCATCACACATACTAAACTATTAAAAGCCTTTCTTATAACTTAGATGATTATGGCTTACAGATAATGAAAACCCAAAATTAATTGTCTCATAATTTTTTATATTATGTCAGGTCCATATAAAAGGATCTTTCTAGGCACTGTATATTTGGCTGGGCCTCATTTTGCATGAATTACTACAGCAATGTAGTATAGCATGGAGGTGATCAGTCTGTGCTTCTGTTGAGGTATGATGGAAACCCAGGTTGCTTTGATCTGCATTGTTGGGTCTGGTGTCTCTCATCTTGACAATACTCCATAGATTCTTTGTGGGGTTCAGGTCTGGCCAGTTTGCCGGCCAATCAAGCACATTAACACCATGGCCCTTGATGCAGCTTTTGGTGGTACCAAGTCCTGCTGGACAATGATACCAGCTTCTCCCTTAAGCTAGCAAAAGGAAGCAAGAAGTGCTCTAGAATGTCCTGGTAGATAGCTGTGCCAACTGTGGATAGCAAAACCCAGTGGACCAACACCAGCAGATGACATGGCACCCCAAATCATCACTATCTGAGCAAACTTCTCACTGGACTTTAAGCCGCATTGATTCTGTGCCCCTCCACTCTTCCTCCAGACTCTGGCACATTGACTTTCAAATTAAATGCAAATGCTACTTTCATCTGAAAAGAGGACTTTAATAATAAATGACTGGCGACCTGTCCAGGGTGTACCCCGCCTCTCGCCCAGTGAACGCTGGAGATAGGCACCAGCAACCCCCGCGACCCCATGAGGGATAAGCAGTTTGGAAAATGGATGGATGGATAATGTACATTGGAGAACAGTAGGAGAACTCGGCAGAGTAGGAAAAATAGACCCTGAAAGCCTCCAGCAGCCTAAGCCTAAGGCAGCATTAACTTAAAACATAGCTCAGGGTAACTTAAGCCTCTCTAACTATGAGCTTTATCAAAAAGGAAAGTTTTAAGCCTAGTGTTAAAAGTAGACACGGTGTCTGCCTGACAGACCAAAACTGGGAGTTGGTCCCACAGGAGAGGAGCCTGATAACTAAAGGATCTGCCTCCCATTCTAGTTTTAGAGACTCTAGGAACCACCAGTATACCTGCAGTGAAGTGCTCTGTTAGGACCATACGTGGTAATCAGATGTCTAATTTATGATTTAGCTTGATTATTAAGGGCTTTATATGTGAAAATGAGAATTTTAAATGATATTCTTGATTTAACAGGAAGCCAATCAAGGGAAGCTAAAATAGGAGAAATGTGATCCCTCTAGTTCATTTTCATCAAAACTCTTGCTGTCGCATTTTGGATCAGCTGGAGGCTTTGAACTGCATTTTGTGGACTTCCTGATAGTAAAGAATTACAATAATCCAGTCTTGAAGGAATACGTGCATGGATTGGTTTTCCAGCATCACTCCTAGACAGAATATTTCTAATTTTGGGAATATTCCAGAGGTGAAAAAAAGAAACAATGGAAACTTGTCTAATATGGGATTTAAATGACATGTCCTGGTCAAAAATAACAAGTTTTTTTACTTTATTTCCAGTGACCAATTTAATGCCATCCAGATTAAATGATTAAGAAGTTTATTTTTTGAGGACACTGGTCCAAAAATGACAACTTTTGTCTTATCAGTATTTAAAAGCAGGAAATTTAAAGTCATTCAGGTTTTGATGTCATCAAGACATGCCTGTAGTTGAAGTAATTGATTTGATGTGTCATGCTTTATGGATAAATATAGCTGAGTGTCATCAGCATAACAGTGGAAATAAATGGTAATCAGATGTCTAATTTGCATCGTTAAAAAACCATATGCTGACATATGGCATTGATTGTGAATTATTAACAGTATTTCCTCACAACCCTGTCCTATCTGATCATTTTTTAATAACATTTGAGTTTAATCTAACTGAGTTCTCCACCCCCAAAAGAGGGTTCCATTATAGTAGATCTTTATCGGATAATGCTGTATCAAAACTTAAAGAGTCTGTCCCCTTTTTAATATCCTCCGTATTGCAGAAATGCCCTGCAGATAGCAGCAATGTTGTTTCTTCCAATTCACAAATAGATGTCTTTGTAAACGGTATGACTTCGTCATTGCGTTCTGCATTAGACAATGTAGCTCCCTTGAAAAAGAAGGTGATTATTCACAGGAAGCTGGCTCCTTGGTTTAATTCAGAGCTGCGTTCCTTGAAGCACAATGTTAGGAAATTGGAGAGAAAATGGCGCTCTACACACCAAGAGGAATCCTACCTAATCTGGAAGAACAGTCTATTGTTGTATAACAAGACCCTTCGCAGAGCTAGAGCAGCATATTTTTCATCATTAATTGAGGAGAATAAGAATAATCCTAGATTTCTCTTCAGTACAGTTGCCAAACTTACTCAGAGCCACAGCTCTGTTGATCCATCCATTCCCTTAGCTCTTAGCAGTAATGATTTTATGGGATTCTTCATAAATAAAATTGATTCCATTAAAAATAAAATAATTGGCATCCTCCCAAACATGATTACCTCATCCTCAGTAAGTGAGGCAGCATTGGAGGAGTCCTTAGAACCTGTGCAGTGTCTGAACTGTTTAAAAGCAGTAGAGCTTTCTGAGCTATCTAAAATTTTAGCTTCATCTAAACCTTCTACCTGTATGTTAGACCCAATCCCAACCAAGTTGTTTAAGGAGGTATTCCCTCTGATCAGTGGTCCTATTTTAGACATGATTAATGTATCCTTGGTAAATGGATATGTACCACAGGCTTTTAAAGTAGCTGTTATTAAACCTTTACTTAAGAAACCATCTCTTGATCAAGATGACTTAGTAAATTACAGACCTATATCTAATCTTCTTTTCTTATCTAAAATTCTTGAGAAAGTAGTTGCTAATCAACTATGTGAACATTTACAAAGTAATGACCTACTTGAGGAGTTTCAGTCAGGCTTCAGAGCTCATCATAGCACTGAAACAGCTCTGGTGAAGGTCACTAATGATATTCTCATGGCCTCAGATAATGGACTTGTGTCTATACTTGTCCTGTTAGATCTCAGTGCTGCATTTGATACAGTTGATCACAATATTCTCCTACAAAGACTTGAGCATACTGTAGGGATTAAGGGAAAAGCATTAGGCTGGTTTAAATCTTATCTGTCGGACAGATTCCAGTTTGTTCATGTTAATAATAAATCTTCCTCAAACTCTAGGGTCACTTGTGGAGTACCACAGGGTTCAGTCCTTGGACCAATTCTATTTACTATATATATGCTTCCGATTGGCAAAATTATCAGACAGCATGGGATTAATTTCCACTGTTATGCTGATGACACTCAGCTATATTTATCCATAAATCCTGATGATTCCAATCAGTTACTTCGACTGCAGTCATGTCTTGATGACATCAAAAGCTGGATGACTTGAAATTTCCTGTATTTAAATTCTGACAAGACAGAAGTTGTAATCTTTGGGCCAGAGTCTTCAAAAAATAAAGTTCTTAATCAATCCCTTAATCTGGATGGCATTAACTTGGCCTCTGGTAATAAAGTTAAAAATCTTGGTGTTGTTTTCGACCAAGACATGTCATTTAAATCCCATATTAAACAGGTTTCCAGAGTTTCCTTTTTTCACCTCCGGAATATCGCCAAAATTAGAAACATTCTGTCCAGGAGTGATGCTGAAAAACTAGTCCATGCATTTGTTACTTCAAGGCTGGACTATTGTAATTCTTTACTATCAGGAAGTCCACAAAATGCAGTTCGAAGTCTTCAGCTGATTCAAAATGCTGCGGCAAGAGTTCTGATGAAAATCAACAAGAGGGATCATATTTCTCCAATTTTAGCTTCCCTTCATTGGCTTCCTGTTAAATCAAGAATAGAATTTAAAATTCTCCTTCTAACGTATAAAGCCCTTAATAATCAAGCTCCACCATATATCAGAGCTCTGATTACCCCGTATGTTCCTAACAGAGCACTTCGCTCTCAGACTGCAGGTCTGCTGGTGGTTCCTAGAGTCTCTAAAAGTAGAATGGGAGGCAGATCCTTTAGCTATCAGGCTCCTCTCCTGTGGAACCAACTCCCAGTTTTGGTCCGTGAGGCAGACACCCTATCTATTTTTAAGACTAATGTTAAAACTTTCCTTTTTGACAAAGCTTATAGTTAGAGTGGCTCATACCCTGAGCTATCTCTATAGTTGTGCTGTGATAGGCCTAGGCTGCTGGAGGACATCAGGGTCTAATTTTCTCACTCTACTGATTTCTACTGTTCTTCAGTCTACTGTTCTCCAGTTTTGCATTGTATTACATTGAAATGACTGTCGTCATTTCAGCTTTTAACTTTTTGCTCTCTCTCTTTTTCTTCATAGTAGGTACACCTGGTCTGGCGTTCTGTTAACTGTGACATCATCCAGAGAAGACGGCTCACCCGCTACTACCATCTAATGTAGAACAGATTACTAGATCAATGTGTGCTTCTGTGCTTGTTTGTCTCTCTTGTTGTGTCTCTGTTCTGTCTTCTGTAACCCCAGTCGGTCGAGGCAGATGACCGTTCATACTGAGCCCGGTTCTGCCGGAGGTTTTTCCTTCCCGTTAATGGGTGGTTTTTCTTCCCACTGTCGCTTCATGCTTGCTCAGTATGAGGGATTGCAGCAAAGCCATGTACAATGCAGACGACTCTCCCTGTGGCTCTACGGTTCCCCAGGAGTGACTGCTGCTTGTCGGGACTTTGATGCAATCAACTGGTTTCCTTATATAGGACATTTTTGACCAATCTGTATAATCTGACCCAATCTGTATAATATGATTGAACTTGACTTTGTAAAGTGCCTTGAGATGACATGTTTCATGATTTGGCGCTATATAAATAAAATTGAATTGAATTGAATTGAAATGTTATGCTGTCTGATCATTTTACCAATCTGAACTATGTATATATACATATATATATATATATATATATATATATATATATATATACATATATATATATATATATATATATATATATATATATATATATATATATGGGCCTCCAGTTGACATTCACTGGTCTAGTGAAACTAAAACTTAAAGTGTTAGGTCATAATCACACTAGTTATGTTTTGATGTACAAGGGGAAGCTTGCAACATTAAAGTTGAACAAATACTTCCTTGCTAGTTTTTCAAGACACTAGCAAGGAAGTTTTAATCTTGGACACATAGGATCTTCAATATAGATAATAATGTTAAGCTTGCTGCCAAATTAGTTACAAAGCTGCTTAAGGACAACAAATTCAGTATTTTGGAGAGGGCAAAATAAAGCCCTCATCTCAATAAAAAATTGTGAGCAGCACAGAAAAGGGGTTTGCGAGCAAACCGCCCCGCAAACCTGACTTGGTTACATCCCTTCTGTTAAAAGGAATGTGGCAAAATAGTAGCAAACCATGTGAGCTGCTTTTTTAACGATGCACAAAACATTTGACCCATGTTATACAGTTCAAAAGCAATTTTTCCAAATTATAGGGAAATGTCTGTAAAGCTCTGAATTCGATGGCCTTTTTGTACACTGCACGTTAATATCGGGTTTCTATTGTGTATTGGTTTTGAGCTCATATGTCACTTCAGCCACCAACCATCACTGATTTTGCCAAAAGTAAATTAAAGTGTGATTTACAGGTTTTGATACTTCGTTTGGTGTTAGAATAAGTAGTCTGTAAACATAACTAGCCAACACATCTTATCAAGACACACATTCTCTTCAAAAGTAACAACAACAGCCAGTAAAAGTGTAGGTGGTACCCCGGTACTGGAGTTTCTGAGCCCTGTTGTTGGGGCAGTCCTTGCCCTGCATGCTGAAGTTGATGTTTGTGCGGATGCATCGGTTGTTCAGCGGCTGGACAGGGCGAACGTTATCGCTCATGCTCAGAAAGATCTGAGATGGCTGGTTCTGGCTCAGCAGCCGCAAGGAGTGCATCTAAGTGCAAAGACAGAGAAAGAGAAGTGAGAGTGAGAAGTTTACAGAAGAACTTACTTACGTTACTTTCCAGGAAGGGCATGTCTAAAGCATTAGGCGGAGGAATTACATGCGCTTCTTACTCGGCTGAGATATTTCACAGCCTGGATTGCAAGCTGAGGCTCACCTGCATGCGTGTGAGGTACACTGGCTTGTTCATCATGATCCATGTTGCTGTCTCAAAGCATGGAGGGATTGTCATTGATCCATCGTAGGTGATGAAACTATTAGTTTCTGGGTAAATCTCCTCTATGTTCAGACCAGTCAGAAGATAGGCATCGTCTGCAGAGGGAGAAATAGGGGACAAAAAAAAATGACAAAACAGACACAGTTTCATCTGTAAACACGGTGCTGTGGTTGTGTGTTACGACTTGGAATTTTCATGTCGCATGAATACGTATTTTCCATCAGTCCAGATGTGTTCCTCACTTTCTTCATCTAGTTCAGGGTTTCAAGGCAGGGTGTAGCCGTACAAACCACCTCGAAGACCCGCTCAGAGCCACCAGTTGTATCCGTTCATACAAGAGTTAGCTGAGAAAATCAGGACAGGCATTTGCTGCATTCGAAAGACAAGGCTTCGGCTACTTTTAAATCAATGGTGTGAGAACATTTTGGTTTGCTGGTAGTAAAAAAAAAAAAAAAAAAAAAAAAAAACGTTGACAGAGAGACAGAAAAGACTTAATGTATAAACTCAATGTATAATATAAGCTCTGAGGATACAGGGACTGGCAAGCCATTCGCTGCTTTCTTCTGAGCATCCTGTTTCACAGTCTGGGCAGGATTTGATCCCTACTTTGAAACCTAAAATACATAGACTGGGGATGCTGGAGAGGTTAGAACGGTTAATTGGCATCTCTAAATTGCCCTTAAGCATGAGGTACGTGTGCAAGGTTGTTTACACTGTCTATCTCATTTGTCTCTGTGTTGCTCTGTTATGGAACGGCAACTTGATGACAGCTGGAGAAAGGCACCTGCCCAAGCAACTCTGCGAGGGATGGATGGATGGGTGGACGGACGGACGGATGGACAGATGATAATTCTAGATTTCACAGGGATCTTTGAAAACTTTGATTGATATGAGAGCGCTGACAGGGAGCAACATCAGTGTTTTCTTTCCTGCAACAGGAACATCTCACATAAAAAACACAACTTCTGGTCTGGTGAAACCTTAGACCTGTGAATATCCTCCACTGTTATTAACAATAAACTATTGAATTATTTATTATGTTGCTCACACAGCTCATCTTTCTTGCCACATCCCATTAATGTGCCTTTGTGTCGATTGTGTTTTCCCATTTAATACAATGCATTTTGGAACTTGGATGAAAATCAACTTTTACAATCAACCCAAAGTTATTGATTTGATGAAAAAAAAAATATTTAAAGGAGAATAAAGAAATTGCAGAATTGACTGGGTCACATGCCCCAGAATATGCCTGTTGTAATCGGTTTTATGAAATAAACAGTTTGATAGATCAGTTTTGATGGAACATTTGATTTCATGGTAATGTTAAATGACAGCTTATCAGCGTCATAATTGAGACATCAAGATGGCTGCCGTGGCTATTTAGCTGCTTTCCTCACTGGTTCAACTGTAGCTATATCATTTAAATCATGCCAGTTCACATTTTAATTGGATCAAAATTTAGGATTGTGATTGATGATCCTATTCTATCAAATGTACACCACACACCCAGAGTCAGCTAGGTTAAATCAGAGCGAGTTAGAAGCACAAACAAATTTAAATATACTGTGAGTACATGGTCCACATCTCAAAACGGCGATGCACACTTTCACACAGAGTGACTCACCATGTGAAAACAACCCCAGCTACACTCTCTTGGCTGGTAATAATGTAGTAATGTAAAATATTTATGGCCCTGGACACTGACATGTTGACAAGTGTTGCAGTCGGTTTGAACCCTTCACAACATGCACTGCGGGTTGACTCTTTCATCACACCCAGTCTTGTCACTGAGACCTGAGCATGACATCCTGTGCGGGTTTACTGACTACTCCCTCCCTCCTCACTGCTCATCGTGCTCTCGGCTCATGTTTCAGAACTAATTTTTTCCTCGCCTCTTTCACATAACATCTACAGTTGGGTGAGTGGCAGGCTGTTGGTGTTGCACTTCAAAACCCGTTTTATCCAAACTGTCTTCACTGTCACAATGCTAATTGGACAGACTAAGACTCTGTCCATCTCTCGCGCTGTGTTCACACTCCACTAGATTGCTCCCAGTAACTTGTCATCTTCTGAAGCCTCAGATGACAAATGGACAGCCTACTGTGAAAGGGCCACTGTAGTGGACGGCGGAAACTTGAGCACTAATTAAACTAAATTAAGTCTGGGTGCTGTGAGATTCTGGTGGTAGGATATTTTCCGTGGTGTGACAGAATTACAGCACAAAAACTAAAGATTCAAACAAAAATGTTTGACTGGCCTGAGTGTTGTTGTTTGTGACTACTATTACTGCTAATGCAAGTGTGACATCACTTATTTCTGTACCATACCATACCAATTTCATTTCTAAAGCACTTTAAAGACCCACAGGACCAAAGTGCTGTACGTAATCATAACATACAGATGATCAATCACAAAACAATAAGCAACAATATAGAGTGCATTACAGTAATCTAGCCGAGTGGTTACAAAGGCATGGATTACTGTTTCAAAATGCTGATTGGAAAGAATAGGCTTGACTTTCGCAAGCTGCCTCAAGTGGAAAGAGCTGGATTTTACAATCCAATCTATAATAAATGGGACTATAAACCAGAAATTTCCCCCTTACAGATTTCTTGCTTTAGCTTTTTTTTTATTTCCACACTTAAATCTTTCAGATCCTCAACCTCGTTTTGTTTTCAGACAAAGATAATTTAACCAAATATCAAAACCTGTTTTCAAATTATATATTATTTTTGTTAAGTGTAAAACGCTGGTTATATTTTCACCTAGCTCTATGTGAAAATATTATGGCCACCCTTTTTAATTCATGTATTATAGGTAATTAGGTAAATTCTGTCGATTCACTAGTAGGTTTCATTTATTACTGATTACTATAGAATAAAAGATGCGTGTAACCTGTCTGGCAACATGTCATAGGCTAAAAGAGATCAAGAAGCAACACAATGGCCCGAAATTCATGTTTAAAGAAATTCAAACATGAACACTTGATAAACAATGTCAGCTATATATATCAGTCTAAAAAGGGTTACAAAAACAATGATTTGGCTTTGAGACTCCTTTAAACGTCAGTAGCTATGTTTACTCGGATATAAGTAGTAGGAATGAAGGGGAGATCGGAATAAAAATGTAACATGTAAACACCAATTGGAATATTGTGATCGGATTAAACTCAATCGGAATGAAATGGTATTCAAAATGAGACGGGTGGTTTATGTTCATCATTAATCATCGGCCATCAGCATCCATCTAAACAGTGTTCTGATTGTTTCATTCAAATTATGGCAAACTGCCCTGACTGCGCATGCGTGTGTCATAGGTTTCTCATCCTGTAATGCAGAGAGACAAACGGTTTGTGTCACTAAACCTGTAGCATGTCAACGTTCATCATGACCACATTAATTGATTTTGTGCCCATACAAATGATGCATTTAAAAATATTTTTTTCTTTTTTATTCCAAGCACATTTCAGTCCGATCAAAGAATCTTGTGCATGTAAACATAACTAGTGACAGCTATTGTCTACTGGAGAAAACATGGAACACTGAGGAAGCTTCCTGTGAATGGTTGGCCTACCAAAAGATCATTAAGGGCCCACCCAGAAGTTCACAAAATAACTCCGAACAACATCGAAAGTACTGCAGGCCCAGTTAAAGTCAATGTTTATGATTCAATGATAAGAAAGAGATTGCATTATCAGAGTTCCGAGACCAAAACAATGGCTGACCAAGAAGAAGATATTGGCCCTTTTCAGATTTCATACAAAATATCCTGATACAACACCTTTGATGCCGTAATAATCACCAAGACTTTTGGAAAAAAAAATTGGATCGGTGTGACAAAAGTGGAACTTTTACAATTAACTTATTAATACTAAGTCAAACTGGGATATTTCTGTCACAGTTGATGCCGTGGAACCTCTGATTTTAATCGATTTGTGTTTTAAGAATGCTGCAGTTGTAGGAGACGACTTGTAGCTATTAGCTCAAACCCTGTTGGTGTTGGTTCAGGTTTTAGTTCAGTTGCTGCCCTCATAGTCGCGCCTCTAACTTCTCTGTTCTTGGTTCCCTGACGTCCCTTTCTGGATAAAAAGCTGATACGGGTGCAGCTGTGGGCTAAGCAATTTGCCCCTTTTTGAAAGGGGTGATAATGCAAGATTCTGTCTCTCAACTACTTTCAGCCAGAGTGAATTTCACTTGACATTACTGTTGTTAGATATTAAACGAGGCTACACGTTGTTGGAGCTGCTGAAAGCAGTTAATGGGAAAATAACAGATCATTCAAAGGCATTGTGGATGTCATAGATGTGGCATACGTAGATATGGACAATGGATGGCTAAGCCTGAGCTGAATATCTGTAAACCATTTATCTGGCTTGTTTAGATTAAAAGAATTAAAGTAGAGTTTCCTGTTTCGAGAGTCATTTCCTACAAACAAATTATTCAGTGTGTGGCTGCTTCTTCAGGGACACAGAGGCGTCTAACCACTGACAGGGGGCGCTAGCTTTTACGAAATGGTGTTTCCAACCAGTCACAAAAGAGGACGGCCAGAGCAAATTTTCGTAATTTTGGAGGCTAAGAAATGGTTCAGAATAATTGTTTACAAGCATGTCTGTAAAAGCTGTGTGAGACTACACATGGTGGAAGTCTGAGAGAGCTTAGCACTAGTCTCTAAAGATCACAGTAGTCTAGGGGAGTAGGTTTGAAGATCCTTTATTATGTGCAGGGGAAATACTCTTCCCTTACACAGACTATAAAAGCTGCCTCCCTAAACAACTTGACACGGGTTGGCTTCGGTTTAGAGTCCAGTAACTATCATAAATAGTTCAAAAGCTACCAGCTGGGGGTGTGTATTGTGGTTAAATTGCTCCCTAAGGGTTTCTTAATACATATGTGAAAAAAAGGAAATTAAGTTAAAAAGAAACTGGCCAAGTGTGTGTGTGTGTCGCGTCATTAGCAGTGCACTAGGGGAAGCGACAAGCAGGGACGACGTTAAGGTGACAGACCAACCTCAACTACAGTGCTCTGGGATATTTAATATACTGTACAAACCTCTGTAATTAGTTACATAGGAAAATAAGTTCTGGTGTCTACAAGATAAAGGAACAAGTTATCATGGAACCTAAGCCTATGACTGTCTGTAAGCGCAACAATGAGCAACGTGTCAAAATCGAAAGACCTTATTTAAGGTTATTTAAGATTATTCTTAGAATACCAGTAGAAGAGACACAAACCAGAGATTCTAACCCTAATATGAACCTTAAATAAATTAAAAAAGGGAGAGTAGAAAGTTCTGTGTAACAAAGTTGATTCATCACAAACAAGTCAATTTAAAATAAGACAAATATAGGCTTGGACAACCAATGCATAAGTAAATTGGCCAGTTTATGGGTTTTATAACAAAACTTTTTTTTTTTTCAGACATACAAATACAAGTACTATGGTAGCTTTAATAATTATCTCAATTATAATAATTTGCAATGGATATCATCCTGTTTGTTATGGGAAGATCTTTGACAAAATTTATAACAGCTCAACGGGAACTTGAGGAACACACAAAAGCCAAATTGTTGGGTTAAACATGTTAAATATATTTTTTTAAGGTATTTGGTCATAGAAAGCAGAAGTAAGCTTTGCCTTTTAACATGTTGCCTTTTATACTGTCTTCAAAAAAATGTCACACAAATTTATTTATTTTTTTTATACTAGGAACTTTGATCATCCCCCGACACAGTTGGACCCTGGTGGTGGGCTTTAATAACTTCATTCTTCTAATGTCCCCTCTCTTCTGGAGCAAGGTAAATCAGGCCTCATCAGGCCATATGACCATTCTCAAAGACATCAGAGTTCAATCTTTGAAACATCTGGCAAACTGAGGCCTTGTTTTCCAAATAGCCTTAATGGCTGCCTTTCTTAAGAATAAACATTGGTTAAATGACAATACACCGAGCACTATGTGGAAATTTAATATGCACATGTGCTTAGATTTACAGAAAAAAAGGCAAGGGCCTTGTGGTTTACTTTTACTTTTAATAGACTTTCACTAATTCCTTAAGTACACTTGATAATACATCTGATGTGTTAGACTGTTCTAAACCCTACTGTGGGAGTTAAGTCAAAAAGAAAAATCAAGGACTCCAACATATTCAGTGTAATACAAGCAGGACATTTTATTTATTTATTTTTTTGCTATGGATCTTAATTCTGATCTCTTAATCCTGCACGGTGTGAATGCGTCATTTTGTTTGTATGCGTACACATATGTGCATTATGATGCTTTTGGATGAGAGAAACATTGGCTGCAAGACTCAGAAGCATGCGTGGGTGGAGGTGTGTGCGTGTCTCTGAGTCAGCGTGTACGAGGTGGTGTATCAGACTGAGTTTTTGGACAGCTGTCAGAATCCTCTCCAGTGCCTCTCGTTGGACACAAATAATCCCGCCTCACAACACAACACCCTAGCTGCGCCCAAATACCTCTGGGACACCTCCAAACCACAAGGGGTCAGCGCATGTTATCTGCCACTCACCTCCCACCCATTAATCCAATTATTTGTCTTTTTTTTTTTTTTAAAGTTAGCTTCAGGCAATCTCTGCAGTGGGATGGAGTGAGATCTCTGGAGAGCAGCTGTCGACTTCTACCGTACCAAAAGCCCCCTCCAGCTATCAGTATTTTTCTCCCTGCAGGTATCTCAATGTCCTAATCTTCCAACAACATAATGGTTCTCTAAAAGATCCTGAACAGCAGTGCAATGACTGTCTAATCACAGGTGCAAGAAAACTTTACATTTTGTTCTGCACTGAAACAAGTGCCTCCGACTTGGTGACTCTACAACTGAGTATCTGAATAAAGAAATCTCTTACAGTAAAGTAACTGAATAAATAGCACCAAATGATTTTAATGCTATATTTGCAGAACATCATAGAGAAATACAAGACTGTGAATATGCTGCAACATTTCCAAAAGTACTCGCTTACTCGTCCAATCAATTGATTGATTCAATCAATTGAAAAACCTTTCCTATCGTCACAAGTGTAAAAAGTCAAGCACCAAGTCATTCAGACTGCTTCTATAAGAATATGTGACAGAATGGGTTGTTCTGTGATAGGATGCCGTGTGTAACAATAAGTACAGCTTGAAATTTCAGTACAACTAAAAATTACGCAGCCAGATGTTGGGGGTGTTATAACAAGGTAGAAGGGGACGATAGGAACTCAGCCATGAAGTGGTGGCTGAGTAAAATCACAGAGTGGGGTCAGCAGAGGCAGGGTGTGCAGAAGTTTGGTCAGAGTGGATTATGGCGTGGGCTTCTGTTTTTTTAGGAGCTGGACTTTGCTCCTTGGTTTGGAACTGTTAATGCTTCTGTATACAAAGAAGTTTTAGACAATTTCAGGCAATGTTTTAGAAATAGTCCTCATCTGTTGCAGCCCAACTATGCACAAGTGCAAAAAACAAGGTTCATACTCTAACCCTAATCCAACTGAAACTAAGGATAAAACGGGGTTTAGTCTTTAATTTTGGATAATTTTTTAATCTGCATGTTTACTACCAGCCATTTTTGGAAGTTAGCCAGTATCTGCATGGATTAGAAGTATTGATTTCCATACTAAAACAATACATATATGTTTTAAAGCATGTCAAATAAGGTGAACCCAGGTCAATGATAGCGCACTAGGAAGAATGAACTTGCCTAAAAGACTTTTCACAGATTCTAAAGTACAGTGCTCTGGTCCCGGAGTGAACATTTTCAAGCCTGCTGGCCACATTTTTGCCATTGTGAGCAAGGAGTTGCTTTGCTAAACAGAAATTTGAGCTTCCCAAAAAATACCAGTGCACTGATAGGTAAAGTGGGTGCTTAGTTTGTAAAAAAAAAAAAAAAAAATTGTTCTCAGCAATCACCGTTCTAATTCAAATTATTAGATTAAAAATACAGTGAATTTAGAACATGCTAGTTTCAGATGATTTTTTTTTTTTTTTGCATAAAATAATTATTTCTGTTAGGTAAATAACAAAGTTCAGCTGTCAGTGCGGTGGGACGTATTTAAAGGTGAAGTTGCCAGTCTATCATAGGGCCACATAGAAACACGCAGGGCAAATAACCATGCTCATGTATACTCAGAGCTACAGGCATTTAGAGACTAATTAGCCTAGTATGCACATTTTAGTACTGTGGAAGAAAGCCAGAGTATCCAAACACCTCTGCAAGGATTCGAAGCAGAACCTTAATATAACACAGAGGGAAAGTATTAGTGGTAAGAGTACCGCCTTGCTTTTCTTAGGCAAAAATAACCATATTTGGGCAAAGGACTGATGCTGTTGTGGATTATAAAGGTAAAGTCAACAAAGATGGGGGGGGCTATGATTGTCTTCAGAACCTGAATCGGTACTAATCTATCCACATCCCTGATTGGCTTTTCCAATCTGATTGGTTGCTGTGGATGCTATCTAACGGCTATATTCTGGAACCACTTGCCATATTCTACTTGTATCGCTTAAACTAGTTACATGACACCTCAGTAAAATGGATGTAGATTTGGGATACAGGTCATAAACAAAGGCAGGATACACAACTGCTGAAATTCCTTGGTGATTTGTGAACAATTGAAACCTGTTCAACTTTTACTTTGGCTTTTTCAAATAATGCCTCTGGTTCTAGTTGCACATGTGGGGTGATGTTTGTCTTGATCTTCCCCACAAGGTTGACTGGAATTATGGCATGTGGTTCAAATAGCTTCTTTTGTTAGAGTATCTAAAACATCTAAACCAGGGGTAGAAGCTCTCTGATTTTTTCCGCATATTTACTTAGTCATCAACTGTAAAACCCCTTGCATTGGTTTTATTGGGGGGTTAATCATCTTGTTATCTTAGCAACACGTGTCATCTCGGTAAGCCCTAGTTGAAAATTAAAAAAAACAAAACAAAAAAAACTGTTGCTTCAAATGACATTGGGCTGCACAGCTTGGTGAATGATTTGTGTGAAACGAATCCTTGGAGATTTTCTGACATTTCGATGACTGCACAGGCACTTACTTTTATATGTTATTCTTGTGATGGTGTCTCTGTTCAGCATGCGATTCAGGAAAGAGTTTGATGTCTCGGCGATCTGCATTAAAGAGAAAGAGGGAGGGGGAGAACATAGAAAGAAAAAGGTGAGGTTAAAACGGTCAAATGTTGAATTGAGCCCATCTAAAATTAAACTGAATCCACTCAGGGATTAATCTACTCAGGGCAGCACTCTTAAGGATGAAGCCAATGTTATTTTTTTCCCCCTTTAAATCTTATCTTTAATGGCCGTGAAATGCTGAAGCCCACTCATGTAATTTTCTCAGTCAGAGGCCCTTACACCATTTTCTACTGCGGTTCTGCCTTTTGAAGAAAAACAAAAGCTCCTACTGGTTTTAAGAAACCATAAAAAAAAAAAAACATCTTATAGACATAAACTGCTTTGGACACAAAATACTATCCATCTTTTTGAATAGGAAATACACTGCGTCTTTTTTATCCTGGCATAATTCCATTATGGATCAAAACAAGTTTAATTTTATCAGAGATGAAAGTGAAAGCATTGTTGAATGTGACTCGGCCTGATTTAGCCTTTCCTTTAGAAATAACAAAACATCCTTGCTCTACCGACAGAGGAGGTTTATTACACCCATCTGGAACAAAAAAAAACAACTAAAGACATTTTCATCTTGCATTTGGTTAATCCGACAGAATCAACAAAGAAAGCTGTGTTTAAAGCACAAGTATCAAAACAATGCTCTTTTTTTATACTAAAACGGCACTTATTTGTCATGGTTGAGTTTTGCTTTGGCTTTGTTTTTCTGTTATTTTCATTTTTTCATCTCTTTTGGGTTAGGTTTGACTTTATTTATTGTTAGTTTTCTGTCATCAGTTATTTTCTGTCATTTTTCACTTCACCTCCTCAGCAGTCAGTCACACCTGTTATCATTTACCAGTCAATTAGCCAGACCCTGTTTTCACCTGTGAAGTGTTCTATTTAAACCTGCCTCTGCCTTCAGTTCAGCACTGGGCCGTCATCATCCCACACCTCTCCATGCCAGTCCCCGGTTTGCCTTGGAAGCTTTGTTTTGCTCCTTTTGTTAAGGTTAGTCACTCTAAAGACTGTTTGTTCACTGTTTGTTCCTGGAGAGGTTCTGCTCTGTGCCCTGGTGTCTCTCAAGTTCTGCTAACCTGACTAGCCGCCCTGGTGAAGCTCAGCTCTGTGCCCTGGTGTCTCAAGTTCTGCTAACCTGACTAGCCGCCCTGGTGAAGCTCAGCTCTGTGTCCTGGTGTCTCTCAAGTTCTGCTAACCTGACTAGCCGCCCTGGTGAAGCTCAGCTCTGTGCCCTGGTGTCTCCAAATGAACTGCTAACCTGAGTGCTATGAGGCCTGCTAGCCGAGCAGCACCTAGCAAGTGTGGACTCTCTGTCTCCGGGCCGTCAGCTCCTGCCATCACCTTCACTCAGTTTCGGTGCAACCAGCTCCTCATCAGACCTCCACCCATCAACCTTGCAATAAAGACTCTCTAACTTTTAGTCCCGTGTGTGTGTCCTGAAGTTCATCGGTAAACAAAATCCTGACAGTACGGCCCAGTCACAAGGTGAACTCAGGCGCCATGCGGGACTTACCTGCAGGAGTTGACGACCCGGAAATCATCGCATATTTAGAGATGTGCCAACGTCAGATGAGGGAAAGGTACGCCAGGATGGCTTCTGCCCGGAACCCTGCGCCACCGATCCGGGCCAACTCTACTCCCCTGGTGGTCCAAGTGGGTGTGGTAACGGCTACTTCAGAGCCCGGGAAAGGAAGCCGCTCAGCCTCTCGTCGTCTCGGTCATCATCTCCATGACTCACAGCTGGCCCCTCGAGTAAAGCACATCGTTCCACCTAGCAGACCCCCACGCATCAAGGAGAGCCAGCTGTGGGAGTTCTACTACGGAGACCGAGATGACCTTCTGCCCTGCTGGCCAGCTGCCACCCCCGAGATTGCCTCGGATTCCTCATCTGTCCCCTCCCGGCGAAGACAGCAGAACCACCGGCGCGGAGGGTCCGTCAAGGTTCAAGAGGAGGATCCGCCTCCAACCTCGGCGCTCTCCGAAGCCTGTAGCCCGGCGCCGCTCTCCGAAGCCTGTAGCCCGGCGCCGCTGCCCGCCGAAGCCTGTAGCCCGGCGCCGCTGCCCGCCGAAGCCTGTTGCCCGGCGCCGCTGCCCGCCAAAGCCTGTTGCCCGTCACAGCCCGAAGTAACCGAAGAGTTGGTTCAGTCTCCGCCCGAAAGCTCCGCTCTGCTTGCCGCCGAAAGCTCCGTGCCGCCTAAAACAGACCCGTCGGCCGACGAGGGAGTTGCTTTGCCTCAGCCCGAGGCCTCCGAGGGAGCCGCTTTGCCTCAGCCCGAGGCCTCCGAGGGAGCCGCTTTGCCTCAGCCCGAGGCCTCCGAGGGAGCCGCTTTGCCTCAGCCCGAGGCCTCCGAGGGAGCCGCTTTGCCTCAGCCCGAGGCCTCCGAGGGAGCCGCTTTGCCTCAGCCCGAGGCCTCCGAGGGAGCCGCTTTGCCTCAGCCCGAGGCCTCCGAGGGAGCCGCTTTGCCTCAGCCCGAGGCCTCCGAGGGAGCCGCTTTGCCTCAGCCCGAGGCCTCCGAGGGAGCCGCTTTGCCTCAGCCCGAGGCCTCCGAGGGAGCCGCTTTGCCTCAGCCCGAGGCCTCCGAGGGAGCCGCTTTGCCTCAGCCCGAGGCCTCCGAGGGAGCCGCTTTGCCTCAGCCCGAGGCCTCCGAGGGAGCCGCTTTGCCTCAGCCCGGGGTCTCCGAGGGAGCCGCTTTGCCTCTGTCCAAGTCCCGTGAGGAGGTCCAGGAGGACCTGCCTCCGCCCAAGTCCTGTGAGGAGGTCCAGGAGGACCTGCCTCCGCCCAAGTCCCGTGAGGAGGTCCAGGAGGACCTGCCTCCGCCCAAGTCCCGTGAGGAGGTCCAGGAGGACCTGCCTCCACCCAAGCCTCGTGAGGAAGTCCAGGAGGACCCGCCTCTGGCCTCGGTTTCCACCGAGACCGGTAGCTTGGCACCGCCTCCAACTGATCTGTTCGGCCAGAGCCGCAGATTGCGGACTTCGAGCCGCTCGACTCTGCCTCGTCGGGGCCGTCCACCACGGCGCCCGCCTCTGACTTCTCTGTTTGGCCGGAGCCGCAGACTGCGGACTTCGAGCCATTTGACTTTGCCTCGTCGGGGCCGTCCACCACGGCGCCCGCCTCTGATTTCTCTGTTTGGCCGGAGCCGCAGACTGCGGACTTCGAGCCGCTCGACCCTGCCTCGTCGGGGCCGTCCACCACGGCGCCCGTCTCTGACTTTCCTGTTCGGCCGGAGCCGCCGACTGCGGTCTCCGGGCCGCTTGACTTTGCCTCGTCGGGGCCGCCCTCCTCGAGGGTTTAGTCGGGCGATGCTGCTCCGCCGCCTGCCTCGTCCAGGACGACCTCCACGAAGACTTTTTCTTTTTTGCTTAGCAGCCGTTCTTGCCTGAGCCCTTAAGGCCAGTGCCTTCTGTTATTTTTTGGGCTCGATTTCAGTTTTTGATTTACTTAGGATTTTTGGGGTTTTAGAGTTATTTAGGGGTTCTTGTTTTCTTAGAGTTCTTAGTCTCTGTTTTACTTTTGTTTTTCCTGCTCCGTTTTAGGATTCTAGGTTTTGCCTTAGTTTCCAAGCTTTGCTTTGTTTCCTCATTTATAGCCTTAGTTCTCTGGTTTTCTCATTAGTTTACTTATTCATGTTCTAGTTTTCTTGTTTTGCCTTTATTTCTAGTTTAGCCTTAGTCTCATAGTTCTGCTTAGTATTTTGTTTTGGTTTTGCATTAGTTTTATAGTTTTTCTTGAATGTCTTGATCTTTTTCCTAGTTTTTTTTTTGTTTTATTTTGATTTTCTAGTTTTTTGCTTCGGTTTTTCTTTAGTTATCCCTACCCTAGTTCTTCAGGTTTTGTTCTATAGGTTAGTTCATGCCTGGTTTTCTAGTTTATGGTTTAGATCTGTAGTTTCCCAGCGCTCTTTAGGTCCCAGCGCTTCTTAGTTTTGTTTTGGCCCCCTAGCTCTTAGTCCCCTGGCGTGTTTGACGCTCTCCATTCTCCGGAATTTAGACGCCCTTAGTTCCTGGTATTTTTGTTTCCTGGCGTGTTAAGACGCCCTCTGACCTCTGTAGATTTCATGTTTTTCTGGCGTGTTAGAACGCCCTTTGTCTCCTGGCATTTTAGGATGCCCTCCGCTCTTGTTTCCTGGCATATTAGAACGCCCTTTGTTCCTGTTTCCCTGGTGTTTAGATTTCTAGCGTTAGATTTAGTGTTCCCGGCGTGTTTAGACACGCTCTGTTCTCGGTTCCCCGGCGTGTTAGGACGCCCTTTGTTCTCGGTTCCCCGGCGTGTTAGGACGTCCTTTGTTCTCGGTTCCCCGGCGTGTTAGGACGCCCTTTGTTCTCGGTTCCCCGGCGTGTAGTACGCCCTCCGTTCTTGTTCCTAGGTGTTTTAGACGTTCCTGCTTCCCTCATATCCCGACGTTCTCTTCCCCAGCCCCGGCGTTTTCCTCACGCCCCGGCGGGTTTCCCTTTGGCGCTAGTACGCCCGTTCCTTCCCTTTGGCGCTAGTACGCCCGTTCCTTCCCTTTGGCGTTAAGTACGCCCGTTCCTTCCCTTTGGCGTTGAGTACGCCCGTTCCTTCCCTTTGGCGTTAAGTACGCCCGTTCCTTCCCTTTGGCGTTGAGTACGCCCGTTCCTTCCCTTTGGCGTTGTCGTACGCCCGTTCCTTCCCTTTGGCGTTGTCGTACGCCTGTTCTTCCCTCTGGCGTTGTCGTACGCCTGTTCTTCCCTCTGGCGTTGTCGTACGCCTGTTCTGCCTTGTGGCGATTGTTCGCCTGTCAACGTCGGTTAGACATCTTTTGTTTTGCCTACCTTCCCTCCACCCACCCAGGTTAGATCAGCTTGGTTATGACTCTTGCCCGCCATCCTGCCGTCCCTCCACCCACCCTGGTTCGTCACTTTGTAGTTTGTTTTGTTTGATTTTAGGCCGTCCGGAGTCCGGCCTTGAGGGGGGGGTAATGTCATGGTTGAGTTTTGCTTTGGCTTTGTTTTTCTGTTATTTTCATTTTTTCATCTCTTTTGGGTTAGGTTTGACTTTATTTATTGTTAGTTTTCTGTCATCAGTTATTTTCTGTCATTTTTCACTTCACCTCCTCAGCAGTCAGTCACACCTGTTATCATTTACCAGTCAATTAGCCAGACCCTGTTTTCACCTGTGAAGTGTTCTATTTAAACCTGCCTCTGCCTTCAGTTCAGCACTGGGCCGTCATCATCCCACACCTCTCCATGCCAGTCCCCGGTTTGCCTTGGAAGCTTTGTTTTGCTCCTTTTGTTAAGGTTAGTCCTGTCAGTCACTCTAAAGACTGTTTGTTCACTGTTTGTTCCTGGAGAGGTTCTGCTCTGTGCCCTGGTGTCTCTCAAGTTTTGCTAACCTGACTAGCCGCCCTGGTGAAGCTCAGCTCTGTGCCCTGGTGTCTCAAGTTCTGCTAACCTGACTAGCCGCCCTGGTGAAGCTCAGCTCTGTGTCCTGGTGTCTCTCAAGTTCTGCTAACCTGACTAGCCGCCCTGGTGAAGCTCAGCTCTGTGCCCTGGTGTCTCCAAATGAACTGCTAACCTGAGTGCTATGAGGCCTGCTAGCCGAGCAGCACCTAGCAAGTGTGGACTCTCTGTCTCCGGGCCGTCAGCTCCTGCCATCACCTTCACTCAGTTTCGGTGCAACCAGCTCCTCATCAGACCTCCACCCATCAACCTTGCAATAAAGACTCTCTAACTTTTAGTCCCGTGTGTGTGTCCTGAAGTTCATCGGTAAACAAAATCCTGACATTATTTAATTGTATTAATTCAGCTTGGCCTGTAAATGTACCAGTGAGCTTCCTGTATGCTTGAACACGCAGTGATAGTCACCATTTTTTCCCGATCAAACCGATTCCAGTTCTAAAAGAAGGACCAGGGCTTTCAATGGACAAGTTATTCCTATTTACCAGCAAACCACTAAAACTGGTTCTTTGTTGGTATCAACTTTAGCCAGACACTGGGTGGCGGCTTGTGTACACTAACACAGTTAAAATATCTACAAAACTCTAGATTTAATTTAACTAAACATAATAATATTTTATCATTCAATTAACATAAATTTACTTTCTCTCATTTTAAACATGGCTTGTTCTACTATTGCCCATCACTTATGAATATGGTCGTGGGAACTTTGTGGAAAAACCCTAATGGTGACAATAAAATCACAAATGATGCTTTGATTTAATGTAGAAATAAGGTCTGGGACTCTATTTATAAACATTTGACTTAAATAACCATTAGTGACTCCTTTGATTATACAGTTAAACCCAAAATTATTCATACCGCTACCAACATTTAGGTTTAGATTGGTCTTTTAACTTGTTTCTCCTGACTGGAAGCAGTATTAAGGTGTGAGAGAATCTGTAGAGGAGGGCATAAAGATTAGGGTCACAAAAGATAAATTGTGGAACAGTGGAAGCAACCAAAACACTGGTCACCAAATATGAGCAGAATTTGATTGCCGTTATGTTAACAAAGTTTCTCCTCTTAATGATTGAGCGGGGTATAAATAATTTTCTACCTGCAATTTTTTATAAAACAAAACAGATAAAGACAGATATTGATATTTTTTCCAGACCTGATAATTCTTTCACAAACTTTTCTTTTCTTTGGAGATATGCTTGTCTTAATACTTATAAGAAGGAAAATTCTTGGTTGAATAAAAATCCTCATTTCAAATCTAACTCTTTCAGGGGTACAAATAAGTTTCGGCTTAACTCTAACTGGAATTCTGTGAAATAACACAGAATGGTCCAGTAGGTATTTGGGTTTTACGGTCACGGTTCAGCATGTTTTCAGTACACATCAGTCAAGGAAAATAAATAACTGTTTTGTTTTTTTATTTCTTTAAATGAAAAAAAAATAACATGAGCAAGCATAACCAATACCTGGATAGTCATATAATAAAGCAAAATAAACACTTGTTTTGAAATTTTGGACACAGACTGTGGCCCTATTTGAGAATAAATGTTTAAGTCACTTATTTGTTTACTTTATATTTCGACAACCTAGATTACCAGCTGTACCTAAATGCTCGGAGCTGTCAGGAAAGTCTCTGAGTTTGGAGATAGGAGTCCTGTCTGTTTTGTTTTGGTGTCACGTTTTACAGCTGTGCTGCAAAACATTGTATTGCGCTCTTGGTTCCACACATACACATTCTGCCTGTGTTCAGGTATAAAACAGCATTGGATTTTTTCATACACCCAGGCCGATGGGGCTGTACAATATATTTTCAGCAAGAATAGATGTACCATTTCACCCCTATTTCGCTGGCTCCGAAAAGAGGGTTTGCAATAACCAGACTACTACTTTTGAAAGTCGTTTTAAGATGGCATGAATCCAACTAGTTTTTTTTTTGGCTTTGCTTTGAATGACCTGCAGCTACAGCAGCCAGCGACCACTAATATGCATTTTTACAACAGGAAGGTGGTAAGGAAGTTATCAACTTCAGTTAAGAAAATAACAATTTAAATCTTTCAATAGAACCCCTTCTTCAATAAAAGGAACACTGTATTTGTATACTTATTGTAGAAGGAATGCTTAGATACAGATTGTATGCACATGTTAATAGGAAGAAAATTGTTACAGAATGTACGAGGTACTTCTTGCTCAAATCAGAAAACGCCACTCAGTGTACTGAGTACACAGCAGACTTTTGACTATATATATATTCACCTTTAGGTTTACATACTTAAGTGTTATAAATTAGTGGAAATAACTAAACCTGTGTAACAGTCCAGCCATCATTCGATCCAGTGTGGTAAATAGACCTTCGCACTGGATGACCTTCATGTATTTGCCGGTGATACATAGCATCATCATGGGATTATCCACCTTGTGCTTCATGTCCACCTTCAGGCTCTTTGCTTCCTGCTTTCTTCATTTGCCCTCACTCCGTCAGCTATATGGACTTCACAGCTCTTACTGCAGAGACGTCTTTTGGTGAAGTGATAAAAAAAAAAAAAAGACTCGCCCGTCATTCACCTCCTTTCCTTGCACAAAAGTTACTTAGCGGCTGCCCTTTCTCATCTTCAGGCAGGCATTATGGCTTAACAGCCTCTCATGCTGCTCTGTGGATTTTTTTTTCTCTACCTCCCTCATTTCTATCACTTTTCCTAGAAGTGCCTGAGGTGATCCTTTCATTCTACACAAGACATATTTTCAGCATAGGTCCGAGATTAGTATAAACTGTACAACATAAAGCTGAATGTCAGTGTGGCTCAAGATGATCTGTAATCCATTATAAATTGACTGCTTCATGATGTAACCAAAAAACATGGACATACTATCCAAAGTACCCTTATACCCTGTAGGATGTTTATTTCATTTTATCAAATAACGAATAACATCATGTATTATAGTGGGACTTCATGTGATCGACCACAAGAAAGTAGTATATAGTGTGAAGGGGCTTTAAATATTTAACATTTTAAGTTCTTCCTGGATATGCATTATACCCCCTGAGTCAATACTGTGTTGCAGTTGCAATTGCAGCTAAAGATATTTGGGGTATTTATCTGTGAGCTTTGCATATCCAGACACTGAAATTTTGCCCACTGTTCTTTGTAAACTAGCTTAAGCTCAGTAAGGAATGGATGCAGACCATCAGTGAACAGTATTTTTTCAAGCCTTGTCACAAGTTCTCATTTGGATCACCGGTACTGACTGGATTTTGAATCGGGCAACCTCAACATGCTTTGAGCTAAAGCATCCCTTGTAGCTCCAGCTGTATGTGTTGTGACAATGTCCTGTTGAAAGGTGAACTTCCACCCCAGTCTCAGTTATTTTGCTGGCAGGCTTCCCTCCAGGGTTCTTCTGCATTTTCACTGTTAGGTTTCCCACTAGCCCACATTACCATGCACATAGGCCACAAATGTCAGTGTTCATAGAAACCTGTCAAAGTGCCACTCTTTTATAAAGGCCAGATTTGTGGAGCGTACCTCAGCTACAGATTTCTGAAGGTCCTCCAAGGTTACTTTAAGCCTCTCGGCTGCTTCTCTTATTAACTCCTTGCTCGACCTGTCGGTTTAGCCAGACAGCCAGGTCTTGGTAGGTTTGCAGCTGAGCCATACCCTTTCTAATTTCAGATGATGCAATATGTTCAAAGCTAGAGATACTTTAAACTTCTCTGCAAATGTATTCCTGGTGTGGCTGCTGTACTCCTTTGTCTTCACGGTGCTGTTTGTTCACCAATGTTCTCTCCCAAATGTCTGAGGCCTTCACAGGACAGATGGGTTTATAGATATTAAATTATACTAAAGTTATTTGCATAAATCAAGTCTGTAATGCTAGCTACTGGTTGCCATGGAATATATAAATAAATGTACTCCACAATTTGAAAACCACGCATATTTGTTCCCCTTCACAATCACACACTCTATGAAGGTCTGTCACGAAATATGAAACTCTTTGAATGTTTATGAATACCATTGCAAGGCACTGTCCTGGTTTCCTGCCTCACATATTTAGTCTGGTTTTAGTTGTCCAGTGGGGTCTCCAAAGGTGACTCAAAACTCCATTAAGAGAACCAGCTGTTCTTCTTTGGAATTCTGAGTCACAGCGATGAAATCGAAACAGTGAAAATGGCAAAAAAAAAGAAAGAAAAGGTACAAAGAAAGGGAAAAATGAGAGAAATGAGCCTCCATTCTGAGAAAGATTTGTCTAATTACCACTTAGCTGCTGTGTGAAGGAAGTAACTCGATGACACATGCTTTAAGACAGTGGGAGTGAAGCGACACCTTAGGGGAGAAAAAAAGCGAGTAGTGGAATTTTACTAGCGGGTGACGTGGGGAGGCACAATATATCACATAACGTTTTTTTGTCTGGGAAATTACTGCATTTCATTTCATCCCCTTTTCTGGAAGGAGTCACTGACAATAAGGAAGGTTGGCCTTGCTGTATTAAAAAAATATCTGGTGCATACACACTGCTTTAATAAGCCACAACATGTTTAGTATTATTTAGCTTGCATTTAATTTGCTCCTGTTGATTTAGTCTGGATATGAATATTTGAAATGGAGAGGCAATTAGTGCTGCTAGAAAAAAAAAGTGTGCCAGAGGCAAGAATCAGCTCGGTCAACTTCCAAATGTGTTGTTACTGTAGCTTAGAACAAAACCATTTATTGTACTACTTGGTTTGAGTAGTTCTGATCTAAAACCGATCTTCAGCACAGAGGAATGTGTGCTGGGGTTGTTCTAGGTCATAACATCGATCCATCATTTATACAAGTTTAATTCTGTTTATAGGTCACAGAGAGGTTTGTGCCTGTCTCAGCTGGTCAACAGCCTCGAGGAGGGGTCCACCCAGGACAAGTCACCTGTGCATTACAGCCCCAACACTGAGAAACACAACGATTCACACAAACAGTGATGCCTGAGGGCAAACGGCAATGCAGAAGAAAACCTGGGTTCCCAGAGAAGCCCCTTGAATCCACTAGGAGAAGTTTTAAACTCCACACAGAAAGGCCAAGAGCCTCTCTTGGCTCACCCCTTCTTGCTGTATGACTAACATTTTAGTGCGAGTTTACATTCTGTCTGTTGCTAAACTATTTCACTGTTACATTGGGACTGTGTATTTACAGTCAAGTCAGAGTTGTACACCAATGGCTGATCTAGATTACTCAACGATGATGTTTGACTTCACGGGAAAAAAAAAAACAACTTACTGCACTCATGGGATATGTATTTAATTTCACACCACTATTTATAACAATCAGTGTCTATAATATTAGATTTTTTGAGGGGCAGCCACTCTTACTTTTAGCATGTGCTTGTGCTACCCGATGTTTCTATATGGTCTATTAAAATGTCCACAAAATATGCAGTCTTGCACAGAAATTCTAAAGGGGACCGTACTACTCTGATATTAATGAGGTAGAACCAGCAGCTACTTTGTTTTAGAATGATAACATGTGATTTTTTTAACTGATAGGTTTGGTTTTCTGAACTTTGTGTATTTGCGTAGTACCTTTTGGACATTAAAAGCACAGTGGGGAAAAGAAGTACTGAACACATACATGCCTTTTTTTTTGGTAAATATATTTCTATTGTCGCCCTTGGCATGAAGTTCACACCAGATGTCAGCAAAAACACAATCAATCCACATCATAACTACTAAAATAAGTGTAATGACTCAGAGTTTAAGAATTGAACAGATGATAAAAAATATAAAGTGCAAATAGTCCTACAAACCTAAAAAAAACTGCTGCAATTTGTCAGTGATAAGAAGGAAATTATGCTAGCTCTCAGTGCAAATTAATATCCGCTCTTTGAAATTCCAGTAAAAATATGTTTTGTTACCAAGGTATTGCACAAAAAGCAGTGGGTGAAAGCAAAGGACTTTAAGGACCAGTGCAACCCTGTTGTTCCATCTACTGATTGTATTGGTCACAGATGTCTTTCTAAAAATTTAAATATCCCAGTGAACACTATTGCATCTATGAATTGGAAAGGGAAGGAACATATTTTCACCATTAACCAGCCACAACCAAACTTGCAAGATTTGCCAGCTAACTGCACAAAACTCCACTGCAGAAGAAAAAAAAAGGTTATATTGAAGCTAGTTTCAAGTTTGCTGATAAACTTTTGGACAGGCCACTAAATAAAAACTGGGGGAATATAATCTGACCATAATGTAACTCTTTGGAGATGCACTGCACACAAAATATTTAGAGGAGGAATAGCACAACAGTAAAGATCGGAGTTGTGAACGTCATGGTACAAGGTTTTCTTTCAGCATATGGCACTCCCATGCTTCACTGAAGTGTTAATGTGGAAAGGATAAATATACTGCAAATTATTTTTATAAGATCTGAAGATGAAACAAAGGTGCATTCAACACTGAGATGTCTTGAAGCTGCACTCTATTCCTCACAGGTTTGTTTATGCATTAATTTTGCTAGGATTTGATTCTATATATATATATATATATAGGTTAAGTAGGATGTTAGCAACATCTGGTGTGTGGGTTTCATGTCAATAGTCCCACACCATAAATTACATATCCTGAAGAAAAAAATAGATTTCTTTCTATTATTAGTTTGCCTGCTGCAGAATTTACTGTAGAATTTGGCTTTTTGAGCAAATTTCGCATTGGGAATTAAGGTAATTTATGTTTAATCCTTATTTTAATCGGATATCGTCATTGCAAAAAGATAATAGTCATATCAATAAATATTCACATTTTCAACCTGACCATCTAGCAGTGCAGTAACTGTTCAATCACTATTTCCTGAGGCCATCATACCTGCAGCACCGCTACACTCTTGTGTTGGAGGAGCCAAGTCAAGGAGGTCTGACCCAGGTCACTATTTCCCCTGTCCTTTCAGGACCGAGTGATGGGCCCATTGACATCTGGGAACTCATTAGCTGTTGGGAGCTGAACTTTCAGCGTCAGTGTGCAGAGTGGCAAAGGACATTGGCTGCCTCTTTGATCTCCTAGCCTCTCATTCGAGATGGAGACTTCTCCAAAAACAACAAAGGGACAGCGGAGTGCTGCCATCAACCTAACAGTGGTGCTCAGCACTGACACAAATCCAGAGAGCATGTTGTTTCACTCCACAGGATAATTGGATAGCTAATTGTTGGTGAATTGTGAGTTCTTGATTTGGATGAGTTCAGACACTCAAGCAGTGGGAGGGAGGATTGGCAGAAGAGCAGTAATTGTAATTTGTGGGGATTCGTTATATCATGAAGCATGTTTTATACCAACTTTTTGGAAAAACAGAACTAGCCTTTGTATTAAAGGTGCAACTATAGTAGCAAAAGTCAACTGGAGGACTCACATTAACATTACAAATAATTTCTCCTTACCCAGTTTTAAAGGATTTTAGCAGCAGTGTATTAGCTTTTATTATTATTATTTTTTTGCTTTCAGAGCCATGCAACTGTAGTATGCTATCACTTGTCTTTTTTATTACTAAATTTTTTGGGAAGAACCCTCAGCTTCATAACAATAAAAAGTTGTGCAAACACTGGAATTTAATGAGCTTACTGCAGTTTAACTCCAGACTGTCTGTTTTAAATGTGTAGTTATTGTTGATCAGTGAACCACACAGAGCTGTGGTCACAGTTGCTATTTAAGACTAAATCTGTAAATACTGTTTGCGTCTGTTTCTAAAGACAATCACGTCTTTCAGTGTCACAAGGTGGTCTTACTAAGGTCCGTCTGAAATTGCATGTATCATTCCCGTTTGCAGCAATGCTTCTAAATACTGTGTAGAGAGCAGAAATGCAGTTTGACCTATAGTTTAGTTCAATCTGGTTTCATTAAATAGCACAATTCACAACAAACATCATTAAAACATCTGTTTGTGTTGTGCAAACAAAATGTGTCTCTGCACAAAAATCTGGTTCATTCCAAAGGAAAAAAAAAATCCAACGTACAGAAGGAACCATTTTATGCACACTAATGACGTGTTTCTGAGCAGTTTTGAAAACTAAACTGATTTAATTGGTGAGTTTTTATATTATCTGGCAGAAATTAATTTATTGACATTGGATGGAGCATCCGACAAGATCCACACATGGAGTGGGAGAACATCCGAACTCAACGCAGAAAGGTCCTAGTCAAGATATTTGAGCTAACAATCTTCTAGCTGTCAATGCTGCAGTAGGTAACTTTTCTAAAAAATATATTTTTAAAATATTGGTTAAAACTCACTATGTCCTAAAAAACAAACGCATGATGAAGACGATCTGTGAAAAAAAAAAAAATAAATCAATCAAAGCCATCTGGCTCACACCCCTCCTCTGCACATCATCGTTCAAGCTCAAGATTGTGGATGTGCTGCAGGTGTGTGGAGAAACAGCACACTGCAAAAAGGGAACTAAAAGTAAGTAAAAATTTTCTTGAAATTAGTGTATTTTTCCTTGATTTGAGCAGCTAAATAAGACTATTTGCCAATGGAATGAGTTTTTTTGCACTTAAAATAATAACAATTAATCTCCATTATTTCAAGTGCAGGATAGTTAATAATCTTATTTTAGTGGTAAAAATACTCATTCCACTGGCAAATAGTCTTATTTACCTGCTCAAATCAGGGAAAAACACATTAGTTTAAAGAAAATGTTACTTACTTTTAGTTCCCTTTTGCAGTGCAGAGAAACAGCCTAACTTTACAGAAAGAGTGGCACCTGCTGCTGAAACAAAGACAGGTAAACAGAGGAAGACCGATGATGTAAAGCAAGCTAAAATGAAAGAATTAAACCACGCTATAATTACAATGAGCGTGAACATCTGCACACCATAGGCTCCGCTGTATGGAAGGAACTGTGGAGGGAGGGCTGTAGCGCAGCAGAGAGCGAGGGGGCGGGACCTGCAAGGGGCGTTTGTTCAAATTTTCCCGCTAAGTCCACGGTTTCCTCAGAACTCCCTGCTGCATCAACTGGATCAAGCAGTGATAACAGTAATAATTTTCTGTGCACCGTTGATATCTAAATAATTGCAGATCTTTTGGAAAACATTTGTTCTCTTAATTTCTTCCTTCCATTATTCAATTCCTTTTCATTCTTATTGAGCTCATTAACCACAAATGTAACATGAAGGCACTTTAGAAAAAGAAAAATAGTAGCAATTCCTTTTCAAACTACGCAGAAAAACAAAAGGAATCATAATGAAACCAATACAGTCATATTATGCAGACAGATTAGAGGACACAGTCTAATCTTGTGCTTAATGTGAAACAAGACAGCCCGATAGATTAGAATGCCAGTCTGTGAAAAAGTTATCTTTGTAAGAAAGCCCGGCCACTTGCATGGAGTCATGCACTGCACTGATTTTTCAGAACAGTTTTTAGTTTTCCTTGCCATTAAAGGTTGTTCCAATCAAACTTAGTAAACTTTCCTCTCTCAGTCTTGAGTTTTCAGTCAATATGCCCATGGGTGGTTTTGTTTTGGTAAAAAAAAAAAAAAAAAAAAAAAACAATCATTAAGTGCATCCAATGCGTCAGTGCTGCACTTCTAACTTCTATTTAACAACTCTTTACAGCCTGGAATGAAATTAGAAAGAAAAACACTGAGCATAACCGTGTTTCTACATCATAAAACATCTTGTCTATCTTTTAAAGATTTTTGCCATTACTGAACTGCCAGTTTACTCCTTTATTTTTCCGTTTGGACTCCATGTTCCGCCAGCGTATTCTACGCTGCCTTGTAATGATTAAATAGCAGATAAAACCAGGTCAAGTTTTCTGTGTTGCTACTCCTAACTCAAAATCCCTTGAACGCAGAAATCTAACGTCCCGATCAATTGTGCTAAATTTCTAACAAGTAAGTCAGTACAAACTGTCTTGGGAAGATCTTCTGAGGTTAGCTGAGCCCAGACAAAGTTAATTTCCCGTTCAGTGAATAAATCCTTGGTAGGTGGACTTTATCAAAGGCTTATCTCCACCTTATCTGACTTACCTTCATGAATATGGACACTATGACCAGTCCGTTGGGGCTTTTAGCTGCTTCTGTGTAATTTGTATACAGCTCATGATTGTAGTGAATCAGTTGAACCTGTAAAACACAGAGGACATAGACAGAATTACTGAAGGAGAAGTCCTCAGTTTAAAACGTTCAGGTAGCAGCCAGATTATGAACTTCCTCGCTGTGACCAGGACATCCGACAGTCGCCCCGTCTTAACCCCCCACCCCTCCCCCCGATGTACCCTTTTCAAGATGATGAGCAAAGCCCGAAAATCAGAGTGGGATCAAATCCTCCTCGCATTTCTCAGATTGTAAATGGAAGGAGCTGATGCTCGGGAACATTGCGATCCCCCGATTGCACATGAACAGCAGGAATAAGAGGGACAAGTAGGCGAGAATGCTGTCAACACCTGATCCAAGGCCAGCCCACTGAATCAGTGGTGAGAGTGGCTAAACTATCTTCTAGGACACGGTTAATGTTCCGCTGAAGCAGATGCTTCATCGTCTCCAGCTGTTCCATGTTCCGGCTTTTTAATGATGTAGACGTGGGTAGGCACGGCAGCTCAATTTCCACCTCATGAAAGTGGAAGTCTTTGAGAAAGAAATCTGTGCATTTAAAGTCTGTCCTAACAAAGGGGAAATTAATGAGCTGCTCTGAGCCAGTAAAAAGGAATCAATCTGGAACATGCACAATTGATCATTAATATGTGTTTCAGACAGGACCTTTATGTGCTTGTCAAACTTTTATTTGTAAAATGAGGTCGCAGAGATATAAATGCCATTGACTTTCTCCATCCGTTGATCACGTGTTACAACCTCAAGGCTGCGCACCTAGGCTGTGAAAATGCTGGCTGCTTCGCCCTTTTTGGGCTCAAAAGTGAAAAAAAAAGAACACATCTAGAAGTCAACAGATCATACAGAAAGGCAAAGATAGTTAGATTCAAATGCAAAGTTTAGTTTTTATTGGTCACATACAGAAACGATATTCTGTAATCACACAATATCTGATGACGAGGTACTAATTTAATAAAACTGCCACTGTCTTTGTGAAAGCAAGAAACATCATGACCGAGGGCTATCCGTACTCCTACACTTAAACCAGCACCACTCCTATCCGTCAGTACTAATTTAAAGTAGTGGTAAAAAAATTTTTTAGTGTGAAATGAGATGCTCTTAAAAATCAATGCAAGCATTGGTGGTATGTAACCAGGAGTGAAATCAATATATCCTGAATATGACATCTAAACATGTATCCCAGCAACAACAACAACAACAACAACAACAATGCCAGAACGCAAAGTTTTACCATGTGCTTGAGAACAAGCCCTTAGGAGAATAACATTAAACAGACGCATCCAAAAACCTCTGACGAGACATTCAAGAGTTCTGTTTTTTTGTATGTTTTGTTGTGGTGGCAATAATGTACAGCTGATAAAAGTATTGACGGTGACAAAATTTTTGTCCGTTCAAATGTGTCTAATGGGGCTGCTGACATAAAGCCATGTCATGTGGCGAAAACGACCAAAGTAATGCCCACAAGCACAGAAATCAAAGCAAATTCATCCACAAATACAGTTATGAGTAAAAACCTGAAATGATAGAAAATGAGGGTTAAACTGATGAAGAAACTGATGTGAGAAGCCAAGAAAGCAGCTAAAACCTGTCAGTGTTTAGAAAACATTCCTCTTTCTATGTGCATATCGGTATCAGCTGGTTTAATATTGACTGATGTCGTGTTTAAAGGTTTCCTATGACCAAAGTATTGCACAGATGAATGAAAAAAATGGCAAAACACACATTTACAAAGACAGTTTGTTTGAAAAGTTGCAGATGACAATGGCTAGCTGCATTTCTAAGCTTAAAGTTCCAGTGAGTCTCATAGGAGCAAAAGCCAGTGAAACACTGGGACACCATAGTCTGGTCAGATGAGGACAGAGCAGAGTTTGTTTTGATGGAATTGCAGACGAGTTTAGAAAAATACTGATTTACATCAACCCAAAAGCACCATGCTAAAAGTCAAATTTGCAGGTAAGTTGCTGCAAACAACTGGCATTTATTTTCATGTCAACGGCCCCATTGAATTAAACATATTCGTGTTCAACGTAATTAAATAGAAAAACATGGTGCAATTTCTCCCTGTTATTTACGAGAAGGATAGCCAATAATAGCAAGCAAAAGTCACCACTTATACTGTTTATTATGATGTTTTTTTTCTTAAGAAAAGGAACACAACATCAAATGTTGGTAATTTATATGCATTCTAAACATAAATGACAGAGACAGCAACAAAATGAAGCACATTAAATTGCAGACCAATAAACCGTGTTTCATATCATTTTAGCAAAACAGGAAAACAAGAAAAGAAACAAATGTCGAATGTGAAGTTTCTATTTGCTTATTATGAAGAGAAAATAGCCCTCAATTAAAAGGAGACACAATAATGTATTATTATAAAAAATAACAGTGCACTTTTTAACATGCATCTGGGGATTTAAAAAAAAGCACAGCTTGCAACTGATGTGATAATACTTGCTCCTCACTGCAGCCAAGATATTTAGAAATCTGATATGTTTTCACACTGCTGATTAAAAAACTAAGAAAAAAGAACAACTGCTGGGTCCTTCCTTTGGATCTAGCACGGCATCGTTACCAGTCATTCATGGCTTTCTTTGTTGTGGAATGGTTTGAATCAGAAATTCTTAATGCTCAAGCTCCAATCTGGACCAAATGTTAGTACCATTTCTCACAGACAGACAGACAGACAGACAGACAGTTTGGAGACATGTTATGACAACATTATAGTAATTCAGTTGGCCAGACAACCCAGAGGGACCAAATATACTGTACCACAGACTGCTCTGTAAAGGAATAAAATAAATCATGTTTTAAACATTAAACTTTTATTTTAGATCTACTTAAGAAACCTTCTCTCAATCAAGATGCTTTAAAAAAATAACAGAAATAAAACTAACCTTTTATTATCTAAAATATTTTGTTGAAGCACTCCCTAGCATGGTGGTTTGTGTGTTGGAGAGGCCTCAAAGGTTGCTGGTTCAAAACTCAGTCACTCTGGGACCCTAAGCAAGACCCTTGACCATAGATGGCTCCCCCTTTGCCCCTCAGTCTTGGCAGCACACTGCTCCCCAAGGGAGCAGAGACAAATTTCCCCTCTCTTGGACTTTAAAGGAAATACATATTTCCTTTTTAGTACAAATTCCTTTTCCAATTATTTAGTTATTTATAGCTTATCTGTTTAACTGTGTTTCTCTCCTAGTAGAAGCCACTATAGGAGCTAGTACTGCCAGTAACTTCTTGCTTTTTCCTTAACACCCAGTAAAAGGCATTCTGGGGTCTTCCCTCTGTGTTTTTTGTCTGCATGCTCGGTCTTCTCAAACCTGGGTGGACCACGGCAGATCGGTCTGAGCCTGGTTCTGCTGGAGGCTTCTTCCTTTTAAAGGGGAGTTTGCCTCCCCGCTGTCGCACCATGCACGCTCAGTACAAGCTTTTGCTGCAAACGTAGCAGCTTGATGGAATCGACTGTCAGCTGTGGTTACACGCTCATGCAGCAGGAGTGAATGCTGCAAGTCAGTGACTCGGTGCAATCTGCTGGGTTTCCTTAGATAGAAAGCCTTTTTACCCATTTCAATGATAAACTGAACTTGACTGCATTTTTTTGATACCTTGAACCAAATTTGAACATATGCTATTGCCTATTTTATGTTAGAGCTGAGTGAATGGCCTTTTTTTTGTAAAGTGTCTTGACAAATTATTTTTGCAATTTGGCATGAAAAAACCTCAATTGAGTTGAATATTATTGGTGACAGAGTTAAGTGCAGCAGATTTCCAATACTATTGCACACCAAATGGAAAAAATTAAGAAAGCATAATTTTTTTTTATTCAAACAGGACTATGCTTTTAGAAGAAAATGACATTTTATGGGAAAAATTTTAAGGAATTCACAAAAATATAAATTTATTCCAATAAAATTGGGTTGGGCTTTTTCTGTTGAGCTGTTGAAGTGTTATACATATGTCAGCCATATAAGTAGATCCCTTTTTAAACAATATGTTTACATTGCAAGACATACAATTCTAAAATAATAAAATATAACTGCCTTAGGGTTAGGTTGACAACTGAAGCTACACTATGCACCTGGGTATTACAGACATCTCTATATGTTTTACGACAACTGTAATAATTGCACTTTAATTTTAGTTTATTGAGAAGTAATTTCTACCTTTGGTTAATATTGGAGCAAACAAAACTTCTTATTATCAAAAATAATGATTAGAGCGACTTAGGGTCGTAAACAAAAACTATACAATGACAAGAGAGATTTGCTCATTACTAGTCGTTTGGGATCTTTGATGTAATCTAGTAATCGGATTCAGACCTCTGAACAGTAGGTTTCAGAATCCCTGCTTTAGATAGAATCTTCATCTACTCATGTTTATTGGCGGTATGTACAAAAAGCAAGAAAATTCTGTGTGGGGGTCCCCTGAAAATGTTTGTGTCCTCCATACTACAACATTGGTCCTATCGGGATTAGGTGCAAATGCACTTACCGTATAACTTCTGCAAAGTGTTTACTGCATTGCTGATTATTTCATCTCTGATTCTGGTTGCCTAAGCCAGTTGTAACAACACATCTGTCTTATAGGCATGCTTTTTGCCGAGTCGGTGTACAGTCCCTTGCACAGCAGCTCTTCTCCATTTGAGTTTTTTTTCTCCTCCTATGTTTTTGAACCACACATACAGCCAGCGATCGTTTCAGTCTATTAGTGTTAACAGCAGTTTGACAAAAGTCTGGAGTTGATCTTGTTGTCTGATTGCACAAGACATCTCCTAGTGCCGGTAATCCCTTATCATGCTCTGAACAGGTCGTTACCATAGATAGTGCTCCGTTGTCCTCATCTGTACCGACTCACTACAACTAGCCTGCTTCCTAAAACCCATTAACACTTGATTCAGACCTGCAAGAACAGTTTCACCCTCTTCATACTGAAGGCCTCAATCTATCATGAGGAAGATATGGTAACTTGGAGTTATTAATTTTCTGCATTTCGACTAAACAGGACTATAAGTACTGTATATATATATATATATATATATATATATATATATATATATATATATAGATAGATAGATAGATAGATAGATAGATAGATAGATAGATAGATAGATAGATAGATAGATAGATATATGGTGTGTGCACATGCTTGTCTTTACCATTTTATGGACAGGCAGACTTTTATGTATAACATTTCTGTTATTTTTTTTATAAAAAGTTAAAGTAAATCTCTTCAAAGTGTCAGGACTTGAGAAGAGTGAGTTTTGTTATTCCTCATTGTCTGCTAAAACTAATGTCTAACCTGAGACCTGCAACGTGTTGCCCTTAGTCTGCAGTAACATGGTATTCTAATACATGATCATTTCAAACACAAAGAGGATGGTAATAATTTTCAGATCTCTCCTAAAAGGCTTCCAGCTTTTTACTCCTCACCTCCATAATCCTCTCATCCTCCTTTATTGGCAAAGAGCTCGGCACATATTGTACAGGCGGATATAAATAAACAAATGCAAGAGGAGAGTAATTATGAAAAGCTCGGCTGAGGGAGTGCAGAGCGACAGAACGTCTATAAACGCAATCAAGGCGAACACGGGCGTGATTACGGTCCTATGCTGATTTAATTTTTTCTGTTTCAGTTTTTTAAGGTGAGGATGTCAGAAGCAGCCTAAAGGATTCCTGCGCACTCCCTCAGTTACTAATTGCGCAAAGTTTGCTGCTGGGCAATAAAAGGGCCAGCGTGGGCCATAATAAAGTGAGAACGTCTGCCAAATGAAGAAGAAGGAAAGGAGCAGGGGGGGGGACGAAGCAGCAGAAACGGCAGAAAATAGAGGTTGTAATTAGACACAGAAATAGTTAAAGGAAGAGCAGAGGAGAAGAGCTGCAGAGTGCTGGCCAGATCTGTGCTCCTGCAACACTACATCATTTATCACAGTGTTCCTTCTCTTGCACCAAACTCTGACTGATTTTAGTGATGCCCCAGCCTATTTAACAGGTACAGGCAATCCAGATTCAGCAGGAACACTGCATTCTGATGTCCGCTGAACACATGCAAAACAATTCTACAGAACAGAATGTGACAGAAATTACACGTTTAGCTCAAAAATAAATTTGGTTTAGAAGAGTTTAATTGAGCGGAAAGGGGTAGCAGAATTCCAGACTGGCTTTGGTATTTCTCATGAACATAACATTGGAGGAAAAGGGGTAAGTAAACCCAGAGAAAACCTCCATATTGCATTATGCACATAGGGGATTTGCTCCAACAACTGTGATTGGGTTAATCTTGCTGTTGTGGCACGAAGATGATTAGAAGCTACGTGACTTTTGACTTGAACAAGCCTAGTCACATTTACTGGCACCCCTGGTAAATATGTGCAAAACGTCTTAAAACAGATTCAACTTTTATTGCGGTAGCAGGAAATCCTGTGATTTCTTTTCTTGAAAAATCTAGTCTTTGATTTGAGCAGGAAATAATCCCTCGAGCAAACGTTTGTCGAAGAAACGGAAACACTAACTTGCTTTCATTCTAAACAGGGTTTTCAAAGCTGAAAAGATTCACATAAAGACGTCTAAATTTGACGTGGCTGAGGTTAATGGCTATGCAACCTGTACTTTCAATGTCTTTATATAGATTAAATGTAGATCGCATTGATGGAATACAAAAGGCGGCTTATGAAAGTGGACTTTTCATATTTTTCTCACTCTACTGAGTTCTACTGTTCTCCAGTTTTGCATTGCCTGTCGTCATTTCAGCTTTTAACTTTTGTGCTCTCTCTCTTTTTTTCTTCATAGTAGGTACACTTGGTCTGGCGTTCTGTTAACTGTGACATCATCCAGGGAAGACAGATCACTCGCTATTATCATCTAATGTAGAACAGATTACTGGATCAATGTGTGCTTCTGTGCTTTTTTGTCTGTCTTGTTGTGTCTCTGCTCTGTCTTCTGTAACCCCCAGTCGGTCGAGGCAGATGACCGTTCATACTGAGCCCGGTTCTGCTGGAGGTTTTCCTTCCCGTTAATGGGGAGTTTTTCTTTCCACTGTCACTTCATGCTTGCTCAGTATGAGGGATTGCTGCAAAGCCATGGACAATGCAGACGACTCTCCCTGTGGCTCTACGCTTCTCCAGGAGTGAATGCTGCTTGTCGGGACTTTGAAGCAATCAACTGGTTCCCTTATATAGGACATTTTTGACCAATCTGTATAATATGATTGATTTTGACTTTGTAAAGTGCCTCGAAATGACATGTTTCATGAAATGGCGATATATAAATAAAATTGAATTGAATTTAATTGAATTTTTTTTAGCTAGGAAAGCAAAGGAAAACAAACAAAAGAGTGCTAGTGTCTCAGTTATGCTTTCCATGGCCGCGGCACACTGTGAATGTTGTGGTAAGCCATTTCTGTTCTGTGTTTCAGATCATTACCATGTTGACAATCCTGATGAACAGCCATTTTATTCGAGTTTCTCAGCTTTTATTTTTAGATTTTCTGGTAATTTTTAACAGCTAAACATGGCAATCACTGACACAAGCTTCACAAATTCTCAGAGAAAGAAACATCACAGATCTTCCACCATATTTAATGGGCACGAGGACCTTTCCCACACATTCGGCTCTTGTTTCCCACCATACCTGCCAGCAGGCTTTGTTGCTGAAAGCTCATTCTTCCGACGGTTCCAATTAAAGTCCTGACGGTGTTCAGAAAACCACACATACTAGAGCCCTAAGACATTTTGTTTTCAGGGCATCAGGCTTAAAACAATGGGTTGGTATGTAGTTATCATCTGATGGTTGTTATGAGGACTTCAAGATGTAACTGATGTTTTCTAATAGCCAACTTTGAAATTGTATAAAGTTTGATTTTATTAAGATGTAATGAATTCAAGCATTTAGGCGTCTAACACATTAAATATGCTTTTCATATTTGATGTGGTTTATTTAGTCCTCTTTTAAATCACCTGTCTTCGCTCTTTTGCTGTCATCACAAGAGTGTTCCCTGTCCTTGAGATGGAAATAAACCGTTGAGTCCTGACCTGCGGGGCTGGATCTCTATGTGTAGTTGCTGTTTAGTTTTCACTTATGTAGAGGTCTGGACTTTCTGTACTGCACCGGACTGCATATACAGAGACTCATGTGACTTTGACATCCCTGCACGCGTTAATGCTCCAATCAGAACTCACTACATGAGCCAAAAACAATCAACCCATGTCAGAAATGAAAAAAAGGCTTTTGAATAAGAGGTGACATATCCTCAAGAAACAAGAGATTTAAATGTAGCCGCTATTTAAACTTTGTCATTTTCTTTACCTTACCTTAGTATTTTTCCCTTTATATCTCACTCACTGTGCATGGTGGAAAAATAAACTTGGGCTCTCAAGCCAAATAGCTAAAAGAAATCTAACATGACACATAACCGTGTCATTTTAGATTTAAACTCAAGGGAAACAAACTCCTGATTTTTTTTTTTTCTTTTCGGAAAGGCACTGTGTTTGTGTGTAATCAATTTTTATTCCTGGTTTTAAACTGAAAAAAAAAAATGGAATCAATAACGGAATAAAATAGTCTCAGAAGTCCTATGTGTCCTGTACTATTTTATGTCCCTCTAAATGGCATCCAGGCAAATATTATGGCCTATAACAACGTGGTATACTGTCCACATAAAGAGTTAGGGGCTTCTGTTGCAGTTACATGCCAAGCTTTACAAAACTGGAGGGGTTTTCGATGAGGCCGAATTGGGTGTGAAGGGCTCGTTGGCCGGAGATCTCCAAAGTGTGTGGGGGTTCCATGGAGGGGCGGGGAGGGGGGGGCTTGTTTCAGAGGGTCGTGACAGCCTCTTTATGGCATGATGGCTGGCCTGGCCTCCGGGGATACGGAAATATGAAGACAGCAAGTCGATAGCAGAGGGAAGGTGTTCAGTGCTGCGTATAAACGTTGGGCTGGAAATGACACTCTCCATCCCAGCTTCCATCTATCTGCCCTCCTCCCTCAGATTAACCGGAGCATGGACCCATAAAACTAACAAACAGACCCCTCCTGTTGCCACAAAGACCAATCAGAGAAAGATTATGCATTTTCTGTTTCAACTCGACTGCTTCTCTGTTATAACTGGGCCAGAAATCATTCTCTCTCAATCCATTAGTGGAGAGAATGTAGTTTACATTTCCTGATAATCTTCTAACTTGAATATTTTGCTTTCATTTAATAATTATTTCAGCTGGTGTTTCTAAAAAATAAATAAATAAAAATTAACCACACACTGATGTTCTGATTTGATATTAATCCAAGTTTCTCAGAAATGAATACGCCACAGACTAGACGTGGGCGAAATGTGCCGTATAATAGTGATTAATGATAATTAGAGGAAGAGAAAATAAAACAGAACAAGCTTCCACATCAACATCTCTGTGATGATAATCTGCCGCGGCAATATTAGTTCAATTGCGATTTTCCATGTGCACGGCTCTGCTAGAAAGAGGACACACAAGAGATGTTTCTGTGATTGATGGGGATTTTAAATCTTTGCAGCAGCTGCCTGTGGCAAATCCTTCTGAGACACTTGACAGGATTTGAATTAAATATAGCTGGATTGTTTCTTTAGCAGTAAATGGAGTCTTTCATTCTGTGATAATACTCGGTTGAATATATTTGATGTTTAAAGGGGTGTAAACTTCAATTCATACTCACGCAGCAAATAATTTTCTATATTGGTTAAAGCCATGAATTATTTGTGTCACCTCTTATTGGTTAAAGCCATGAATTATCCTGGCCAGGATGCAAAAACGTCCTGGCCAGGATTCGAACCAAGGACCGTCTTGCATGTAACATCGTCCGTATGTCACACTCTTTCCTGGGGTACCTCTTTAAGCGATAACAGGTTTGTCACTTCCTCCTGAGGGGGACCAGGGGCGCACTACTGTATTTGTTGTTCGACTACAACCCAGATGACAAACTACATCCTCCATTGTAATGAATTGTGTCAAGTAAATGTATTACACTGTCAGCTGTAATATCGCACCGTCAAAAGGAAGTCATTCCTTCCTGCTGTCACCACGTGCTTGCTCAGGCCGAGGCAATGCTGTAAACTTAATGCTTCCACGAAGCTTCCTCACATATTCTTTTGCAAAACGGTACATTAACTGCGTTTTTCAATCAAACCGCGCGGTGCGAAACAAAAGCTGGTGCTAGATCCAGTTTTTAACAGGTGCTGTAAAAGAATAGGTTTGGTTTTTCAGGAGCAACAACGTTTGGGTTGCCAGAGTTCCTCCTTGCACTGGGAGAGGGGTTTCGCACTGGAACCAGTTTGCTCAAAGGGTTTTTCTTGAAATCAAGTCCAGCAAACATCATCTTCAGACAGCAAGAGTTGTGGCCTTTCTTTAATACAGCTTTGGCAGAAAAATGAAACAGAGGAATTCTTTCCTGTGATGGATCACCTGTCTCGAGTTTTCACAATGGACTGAAATAAACACACAACAGTGGCACACTAGAGGGAAGGAAATCCATCAAAAAGCCTGCGGTAAACTTATTAAAAGAAACAATTAAATAAATTTAATGATCGCCAGAAGGATGCTCGGATTTTGCCCTACATGCTGCGCACAGGATTACCAAGATGCACAGTTTGTTCACATAAAACAAAATTTATTTGCATTGAAATTTTATTTCAAGAGAAATTAAATTATTTTTCCATTTTTTATTCAGACACTTTTTTATACCAATTCCAGAAGGCAGTTTCAACCTTTTTGCTGTCTTCTAACCTGTTTCCTCCTGTTTCTTATATCAGAGGATAATAAAGGTGGCTGAGTGTTCTCTCGCTGTGCAAAAACATAAGTCAGCCTTGTGGAGAAATATTATTTGGAATATTTTAGCAGGATGAGCAAGGTGTTTCATTTTCAGATTAGACTGTGAAGTTGCTCCAGGGGAGCAGACCCAAACAAACACACACACACACACACACACACACACACAAACCAGTTCACCACCACTCCCACGGGTTGCCATTTCAGAAGGATATTCAGCTTTAAAAAGTTGAAATATTGCTCTCCTTGTTCATGTTTCAAGGACATGCATAGCCACCTTTCTATCTGCGAGGAAAGAGGAAAATAAGAGCTGGGGAGCAAGAAACATCATATTGGAGTGTGAAGTAACGAAGGCTGGGCGGGGATTTGTCCACGGGGCAGTAGGGTGACAGACGAAAGGGACGTTTTTTTTATTTGCTGTTAGCTCAGAAAAAAATTATTTCAGAGATGTTCGGGTTTTTCTGTTTAATGTACAACCTTTAGTGTCACTTTTTTTAAGGTACAGTATCTAATGACCTTAAGCTTCTCTGATTCCTTCTCATCTCCTTACTCAAAAACAACATTAATACTCCTAATTAATCCTTTGCAATGTTTGCAAATCAGCTGCGAGGAAAAAGTTGCAAACAATCAGCTCTTAAAGTGCAGTGATAGTGTCTGAGTGGGATATCCACGACCAGCCTAAGAGGGCGTTAAGATTCAAACCAGCTGCAGGGGGATTTGCAACAAATAGTCTACGGGGCTTTAAAAGGCCAAAGTTAATGTGGCATTGTTGGTGACCAACAATGCCACATTTTGTTTCCATGACTGGCTAAAGTAAATCACTCAGGGCTCCACTGGTTTAAGGCTTCATACAGATGATAATCCGAATAAAATGTATACCCTAAAGAAAAATATCATGACTAACTTGGGCAACATGATAATGCACTGGTTTAAGCAAACAAATCATTGTTTAGGAACACATATTTACTAATGTGATTTTAGGGTTTAATCACGTTTGCTTCAGTAAATAAGATTTAAGTTAAAAAGATGTGTCAAATGTTAAGCTAGTATTTCTGCAATGATTTATTGATTTATCTATAGGTAATTTTATGATGCTGTTCTTCAATATAGCTGCAAAGAACAACCACTCCAAGCTACATCTTATTTCACTCACATTGGGTCATGCTAGCTGTGTTTCGATCCAATCCTCATGTTTTTTTTTAGCAAACTTTTACAATATCACACACACACACGCCATCGTATGTTGACGTTAGCTGTAATAAACAGGAAGTAGAGGTTGCTAACTAGCACGGACCACAGATCAGTAATGGAGTGAGGCTTTAATGAATGTACCAAGTATTTTTATTTTATTTAATCTTTTTAATGTTTGAGACTTTGAAATGCTCACATCTCTTCGTCAGTCCACACCTACTTGTTGTTGCTTAAGACCCGTTTTTATAGCATTATGGGGACACCTGAGAAAGATGCCGGCAACAGAAACAGCTGATCAGACCTGTGAGGGTACATCAGAACTGATTCGACAAATGCATTATTATCTCTTCTTTAGCCTATTTACTGTTTTTTTTTTTAAGTCAGAAACCACCTCAAGCGAGCGTAAACCTTTTAACTCAAATTTTGCCGTTTCCGTCAAATCTTCTTCTAATGTGATACTTCAAAATGTGCATTGAAAAATGTTGATGGAAATAATAATTGAACTTTATTGATCTCACAATGGAGAAATTCACTTCTGCATCTTAACCCATCCCCTTGGGGAGCAGTGGGCTGCCACTGTGCGGCGCCTGGGGAGCAAACGGGGGTTAAGGGTCTTGCTCAGGGACCCAGAGTGCAGACGGTGGGGATCAAACTAGGTACTTGCAACCTTCTCAGAGCGCAAGTGCACTGCTCTAACCACTAGGCCACCACTCCGCGACTTCTGAGTGACATTGAGAAATAAGCAAATAACCGTGGCTTTGTTGGAGCTCCTCTCACCCCACTTCACAACTACTCGCCAAACTCACTGTGACTATCTACTTTAATAGCTCAGATTCAACAGCAGCAGCTTAACTTCAACCTCCATCTCATGCCTGTCCATGCAGGCCATGTCAACATTGTGGCTTGAACATTTCCTCTGACAGAGGTTTATGCCTGTGTTTGTTTGGAAGTGTCTGTATTGTTATGATTCATGCTCCTCCACATCATGTCCATGTTTTGGATCACCACTGTGTCTCCTCTGCCTTCTCTGAACTAATCAGTCTGACTCAGCTCACCTGCACCATGACTGATTGTCTCCCGGCTGCACCTGCACTCTGGACTATTTCAGATCACCTCAGTCTCACCCTCCTTGTCAGATAATCAACTACATTTTTGCTAGTAGAAATCTGGCCTCTTTTCATGAACTTTTGACCTCTTGTTTTTGACCACCTTCAGGTCCACAGATCTCTCCTTTTATGCCACGCCCAAAATGGCTTCCTCTTGTTTGTTTGCTATCTGGACATTGACCCGCGTTCTGCATTTTGACCTATGAGTTCTGCCTGGACCCCCCTGAGTATAGTTTGCCTATTTGTTGACCTCACTTTTGGATATTCTCTAAGGATCTGTTTGAAAGGATTGTTCATCTGCACCGTCGTGCCTTAGCCCTCACAAGCTCAAGAGGAGCGCTTGTTGCCTTCCCTATTCACACCCCCATGCCCATGTGACCAGATCAGGTTTCTGTGCTCCCAAGTTCTTGTTTACTGGAACATCACTGAAGCCACTGCAGTCCAGGTTGCCTCAAGTTATTGCAGGTGGGTTGGAGTGAACTTAAACATTCTGATTTATCAAAAGACCCCAATCATCATCCTGTTTCTTCTTATCGACAGAGCCTCCTGTGACGATCCATTCCCTGCGCTTTCTTTCTAAAGGACTTTCAATAAATTAAATTAATTGTTTTTCTCCCTCCTGTGTTGTGGCTGAATTTCTGGGCCCTCTGTGGTGATCCTTACATATATACTCAATTTCAAACAAAGCCAAAATAAATGTTTTCAATTTTACCAGTTTTTTTTAGTGGCATGGTTAAAAAAATAAAACAAAAATAATCTGTTTTTTACATCTTGTGAATTGATGGCATTGAAAATATGTAATACCCTAATCAATAATATGTCATTAGAGCAATCAAACTCTTACTGAACTGATCACCAGTTTTTCGCATTTTTACACTGGATCGTCTTTGGTAATGACCTCCCAGTCTTTAAGATTAAAAGCATCTATGCCATCACAATATTACTCCAGTCCTGCATGGAAACATGAAAGACAGGCACAATGCTTTAAAAAAGAATATTTTGGATTTGTAACGTCAATGATCAACTTCTGCACTGTTCAGTGTTATGTCCTTGCTTCTCTTTTGTGTGTTGTTAATAATAATTTAGAAAAAGCTTTTGGCAAGTTATTGCAACCTGAAAGGCAAGGCCCAGGGCAAACAACTTTGCTGCATTTTCCTTATTTTCTGAGCATTCAGGCTGCAATATAATTGTAGTAAGACAGAATGGTGTAAATATTTTGAGGGCATATTTGTCATACATATCCATTTGGAAAGGGAAATCTGCTGCCAACATAACCTTTTCCCCTTATTTCTTCCTGCCTTGAGGACGCTCTGTACAACATCACATTTCAGCTGCACATCTCCACCAAACCTTTATTCTCGAACTCTGAAGTCCTCAAACACAAAGTTCACCCCAAAGCGTAAGTCAGCAAGTGAAGGCAGGGGTGAAGCAAAACATGAAGGGGGTAAAGGGTAGGTGATACGTCCTTTTAGGCTCGGGTACCGGAGCTCTCCATCCTCCCAAGGACGCAGTAAACATGTTTTGTTAGGATTAGAATATCTCTCTCTCACTGAGGAAGGATAAATGATTATCATTAATTATAATAAATTTGCCTGTCAAGGCTGCAATTATTTTGTTGCCACACAAATTGGTTATTCATATAATGATGCCGGCGGAATGCAGTGGCGTGAGTGACTCATGAGTTTGTTGAAACAATCAAAGCCAAGAAAGCTAATTGTTTCACTCGTCAAAAAAAAAATTGAGCATGCCAAAGCTCAGCACCGCAGGTTCAGGTGTGTGCCGTGAGGGAGCTATGTGTACAGAGTTAAATGCTTAACTGTCATCACCAAGACAACTTTATTCCTGCCCGAAGCACTGATGCAAAAATTGCTGCCATGATGTGAAAGCTCATTAAGAATGTCATATGGCTCCCTGCAGGCTGTAGGTGTGCAAGAAAAAAAAAGAAAAAAAAAAAGAAAAAACTTTGACAACCAGAATCAGTTCAAACAGAGCGCAGTAACAAGTGCCTATATTAAGAATGTTAGCAAATGTACATGAGATGACAGCAGGCAATTTTGGACCGAATAAAATTAGATGTGTTTCAAATCTGCAGTGCAAGACAAAATGCGCTATATTGCTAAAAACATATTAGCTGGTTTATCCTCACATAACATGCACTAGAGGAACATCCCATTCCTAATTCATAGGGTTTAATACAACGTCAGTCAAACCCTTGTATAACAGCTGCAACTCTTCTTGGAAGGCTTTCTACAAGGTTTAGGAGTATGTGTATGAGAATCTTTAACCATTCGTCTAGAAGTGCATTCAAGAGGACAAGAAGGCCTTGGTTGCAGTCTTCACTCCAATAAATACCTAATGGCTTGTACTTGTATAGTGCTTTAAGTAGTCTGATGACCCCAAAGCACTTCACACTACAATCAGTCATTCACACCCCGATGGTGGTGAGCTATGTTAGTAGCCACAGCTGCCCTGGAGCATCAGTACCACCAGGCCCTCTGACCACCACCAGCAGGCAATTTGGGGGAAGTGTCTTGCCCAAGGACACAATGACTGAGACAGTTGGAGCGGGGATTGAACCAGCTACCCTCCAATTGCAGGACCAACTCCTTAACTCCTGCATTCACTGACCAAGGGGTCATTGGGAAGACCAGTTAAGGGTAGTTAAGTTCCACTAAGTTTTAAACCTGCTCATTTTTGTCTTAACAAGCTTTGCTTTGTGCTCTGCTCTGCAGTCGTCACGGCCATTCCTCAACTGTTCCAACAAAGTAAGGCACATGAAGTTGTCCAGAATATCTTGTTATGCTGAAAGCATTACGAATTTCTTTCACTGGAACTTAGGGTCCAAGCCCAACTCCTGAAAAACAGCTCCTAACACTGTGTACCAAACTTATACTTGAGACAATGCAATCAGGCATGTACCATTCTCCTGGTAACTACTAAACCCATACACATCAATCATGTTACCAGACAGAGAGGCATGATTCATAACTCCAGAGTACATCAGTCTCCACTGCTGCAGTCTATTGGCAGCAGGCTTTACACCACTGCATCAAACATTAAATAATTCTAACTAGAGCTTTGATGCAGTTCTCAGCATGGAAAACCATGTCATGAAACTATCTGCAGTTCTTGAGCTAATCTGAAGGCCACACCAAGTTTGGAGGTCTTAAGCTACTGTGGCTCGGCATCTGCTGACCCTGGCTTTAATTTTTTTTCCTGTCCTTTTCAATGTCTTCCTCTTTATTATGACACCACTAGCTTTTTTCACCATGGACATGGTGTGTCCGGAATTTTTAGTTAGTTTTTGACCAAACATAGCATTTGGTATTGAATAGCGCGCCCTTCTACATGATCGCCATGTCCCCTACATGTTTTTTAAAAAAACTGCAAATAAGGCTGTCTTTCTACATTTTCTTTCTTTTGACTCTTTTCCATTAATACCAGTGTTGTGGAGAGTATTACTAACAGTTGTCATGTCAAGAGATGCTCCCGCACGAGCAAAGGATTTCTGCTCCACCTCCAGATTTCTTTCCTCCTGATTAATGATCCCTTTGCTTAGCCCGTGTGTCCAGGGTGACTATTTCCATCTTCAGATCAACAACGTTTGTGTATGTGCATGCACGCACCTGTGTTTATATGCATCCCAGGCTCAACAGCGTAGAAGCTGTCTGGGTGAATGCTTCAAACTGGACTATATTGCGGCGGTGGCACAGTGAGATATCTAAAGTTTGGGCTAATGCTTTGTTGCTTAACCATGCCTTCAATTTTTTATCTCTGACTGTTATGATGCGTTTCTTAATCTTCGTCATGCTCTCAAATATGCACTATAGTGTTTTGATCCATCACAAAAAAAATGGCAATAAAATACATGGATGTTTGTGGTTGTAATGCAACAAAATGTGAAAAGATTTTGACAATGTTTGAGTTGTGTCTAAAAACCGCATTCTTCACCATGTGTGAGCATACTTTAGTTTAAATATTGGCTTACAGGTGAAAAGTGGAGAGGCCAAAGACAAACCTTTAGACATTACGCCACCTAATTGTTTTTCATTCTCCATTGTACAAGTAGTGAAAACAAGAGCGCAGCAATCTCTAAATTAGATAAATTAACTAATTGTCTACTCCTTGTGCATGAATAGATTCATACTTAGGCTTATGGCTCTTTCATATGTAATCGTGAATAAAACATACATTACTTTTCCATTCTAAATATTAAATTACACAAAACTTTATTCTAATTTGTTCATCATAAAATAGAGTTTTGTGAGCACAAAGGGCTGGATAGAAGCTACTAAATCTAAATAGATTTGCATCATTATTACATGAGGATGTAAACAACATAATTGATGCATGATGTCATCCACCGACTTTGAGCAAGCTGTTTTAGAAGGCTATGTCCTGTGAAAAATTGTAAATTAACATGTCGGAGCATGTGAATTTAAATTAAAATTTTAGGTGGTGAACTGTGACACTATTTAATTTTAATCTGTGTGAACTGAAGTTAGACACAGTATTTCCATGAGCAGCTCAGTTTTCAGGTTAAAAGAGGAATGGAAGGAAGCATGGTAAGAAAACTGCTGTTGGGAATATTACACCTAAAATAATTTTATTTTGGATCATAAATAACTTCCAGGACAGACTCTCAGAGGCTTCAGGACATGAATGATTGTCCAGAGGACTGTCTCAAGTGTTGGGTTGTTAATCATTTTGCCCAAAAATACTGAAACAAATAGACAGTGGGATCAAACTGTCCTCAAAAGTGACTTCTTTCAGCAATCCCGACAAGATTGGATTATAACATTTGTATTTTCCAGCATAATCGAGTAACTTGTCACAAACAGAAAACAGCTGCCAACTTTTGTGATCAACTCCAAGCACTGACAAAACAAAAAAGGGGTCACCGTCAGTCAGAATTTGGTCAAGAGAGAATTACAGAACTTACAGAACTTTTAATTCTCCTATGCATCATAGCAACAAAATGAAAGAAAAAGGACAGCAACAGAAACCACAAAATATATTTGTGTAATTCACAAACACTTTGAGGCATAGAATCATAACTGAGCGTTAGTTTAGGGACAAAATATTTCTGGTTAACTTGTTGCCATTTTTACTACTGAGTTAGTAACCTTGCTTGCAAGCTGAATTCTCATGGTATTTGTGTGTTCACAAACACACAAGAATCCATTTTGTCCCGGGCCTGAACCAAAAACAAGACAGGCCTATCTCGCTGCAGTATTATGGATTAAGGCACGGCATATGATGAAAGCAAGTGCCAAACCAAAATAAATATGGCAGCAGAGGAGGACACATTCACAGCTGTTGCTTTTGTCAGAATCCCCAATTGTCACGAGCGTCACTATTCAAATAAGCGCACCTTGACCAGCGTAACTTGTAGTTTCTCAAGGCGCCTGCTGCTTACGACATGTTCATTTTTTCCCGTGATTGGCTAAAACAAAACTTTGGTAGGCAGGCACTAGGTTTCGCTTAACCCAATCAGCTTGGAAAGTTCTGTTGAATGTCCCTCCTTTCCCCCGAATGGATTCAATTGAAGCAGACCTAGATTGATAATGTGCAGAAAGTAGAGTGCTACACATTATCAGTCTGGTTTGCCAGCTTATTAGGTCAGAAGCTGTTGCATGCCATCTGACTAAATGGTTCAAAATTACTATAATTCAAGTATATGTGCTGCAGAGACATAATGGGCCTCAGAAACTCCACTACCATCCAATCTCAGCAGAAGTGATGCTTATTTTTGCCTGCCTACCTAAATGAAGACACCTATTATTATTATTATTATTATTATTATTATTATTATTATTATTATTATTATTATTATTATTATTATTATTATTATTATTTGTATTATTATTATTTGTATTATTATTATTTGTATTATTATTATTATTATTATTATTATTATTTTTTTTTTTATGTACTGCTTTAAGTAATCAGTAAAATTTGATTTTTACAGCAGTAAGGTTCTTAAATACCTATCACACCATGAAGATGTGTGTATTTAAAGTCAAAACAAGCTCCAGTTTTACTGCAGCATGTTTGGTAAATCCCCAACATACTCTAAATGACACCTTGCTGTCTTGTTGCTGAAATGAACTCAGTACAACATGTCTTGGCTCTCTTATGGTCTCTCCACATTCCATTCAACTTGACTTCACTGGTGGTAATTCAGGTTACTGCGCAGAGGGGCTGCCCTTATCATTTTGAGTCGAATAAAATTACACAAAATTGCGAGAAGTGTGGTAGAAGCAGGCTTGGCGAATGAATAAAATGGGCCGTGAACTGCAACATCCACTGAGGCTTGAGTGTAACAGAACAAACATAAAAACATTGAATACATTCAGTCATGGACAATTTCTATCACTGTGCAAAAAAAATAAATAAAAAAAGAAGAAATTCTTTGCCCCCCTGTACACATTTACTCTGCTTTTTTTCCACACTTAAATGTTCCAGGTCAAAACAAGAAAATATGGACAAAGGTAATCTGGGGGGGTCGGAGCTGTTCAAATCAATCTCAGCCTTTATTAAAAAGTTAATTACTCCCTAAACCTAAAACCTGGTTGTGCCACTCTTGATGACAAAAACTGGCATCAAGCAATAGTGATACTTGGCAGCGAGTTGTTTATTTGGCCCAGTTTTCTTTGCAGGATTTTTATAATTCAGTGTGATAGGAGGGTTTTTGAGTGTAAATAGCTTGTCCAAAATAATTTAACTTAGGTCCAAACTCCAAAATACTTTTGCTTTTTTTGCTTTTTTATGTGAACCATTCAAAAGTGAACTTCCTGGTTTACTATGGATCACAGTGCTGCTGTATAAACTAGACTTGAGACAAAAATTGTAAAGTGAAGGTCAGACATTCTTTGGAATTTTCTGCAAGAGAGAATAATTAATAGTTTCATCAATGTCAAAATGTCCAGGTCATCCAGTTTCACAATCCTCACTTTAAATTGCACTGACTGAAGATCTGGCAAACCCAACTGAAAATGCATGATTAAAAGGCCAGATTAAACACTGCTTGTTTTGTATTAGAAAATGTCACTGTTTTAAAAAAAACAAGGCTCAAAATTCTACAGAGAAATTATGCACTTTTCCCCATTATCAAACTTTATCTCAGTAGTGATTCCATTGAGTATGGTCACCATGGCTATTGATCAATACCACTTGGCATAAAAAGTAAATATCTGCAAGGTGTAAGGAGGTGTTTGCTGGTTTGTAAGAATTCAATGTCTTTTGGTATTTGGCAGTCATGTAAGGTGTCTTCCACCGTAATTTGTCTGATTTATTTCCAAGTTATGTTTTCTTACTTTTACAGTTCTCTCCTACTCACCGCTGGTTAATTGTAATTTTTTTTATATATATTTTTCATTTTCCAGGGGTTATTATCTCCCTGTCATCGTTTCATTGTATTAAAGTAAACTAAAGGCTAACCAGAAAACAGCACGCCACAACTGAAAGACCCTAGAATGAGTACTGCTATATCAGCTACCAACACATCACCAGTAGATAATTTAGTCTGGTTCTGAGGCCCATTTCGTCATCATTGGTGCTGTTTACAGTGTCTCTGCATGAAACTGCAATATACAGTGCATTTGACTTGCTTAAATCCTCACCCTTGTCCATTGTTCCTGCTTCTAACACATCAACTCTAAGGACAGAATTGGACCATTCATTGGATCCACTGAAGTTTGGCTAGCAGCCTAGCATCAGGGTGGATGATGCCATCATCTACCTGGTGCACCAAGATCTGGCAGACCTGGAGAATCCTGGGAGAGCTGTAAGAATAATATTCTTTGATTTTGTTTGACGTTGTTTGTTTCTTTGATGTCTTGTTTGACATCCAAACAAGCCTTCTAAAAGACAGGAGTAGACTGTCCGTGTGGATATTGTATTCCTCACTGGTCGACTGCAGTATGTTAGGACACAAGGGTGTTTCACTGACAGGTCGAGTTGCCATATGGGAGCACCGCAGGGAATTGTGTTGGGACCATTTCTGTTCACGCACTACACTGCAGATTTCTCCATCAGCTCACTAGGCTGCCACCTTCATAAGTTTTCTGTTGACTCTGCTATAGTTGGTCTCACCACATATGAGGACGACAGAGTACAGACAAAGGAGCTGGTGGGGGACTTTCACTGCACACCCATCCCATTGATAGCAATTAATATCCAGGGAACTAGTATTGAGATAGTGGACTTGGAAAGCACCTTAACAATAAACAGGACTGGAGTCACAACACAGATGCTATTTACAAGAAGGTTCTGATGAGACTTTACTTGCTGAGGTGACTGAGATCTTTTGGAGTGCAAGGGGTGCTTCTGAGGACCTTCTTTGAGTCTGTGGTGGCATTAGCCATCTTCTGTGGTGTGGTTTGTTAGAGGAGCAGCTTATCTGTAGCTGAAAGGAACTGACTTAGAAAACTAATTATGAGGTCCAGCTTTGACCTGGGATGCCCCTTGCACCCAGTGCAGGGAGTGGGAGACAGAAGGACTTTAAGAAAGATAAACTTCATGATGGGGAATGTCTCCCACCCTATCCATGGAGCTGTTGCGGGGTTGGAGAGCTCTTCAGTGACAGACTGCTGCACTTTAGATGTGCAAAGAAACGCTTCTGCGTTTCTGGTCCTTCCTTCCAGCTGCTGCTAGACTTTATAATCTCTGTTGTTCACAACAGACTCAATAAGTGTTTACAACATGCTAATGGTTGCATGGGACCTGATCCGATCAGGAATTATTTACGTTGTCTCTCAGATGCTGATGTCCATTTGCACACATTTTGTGCTACTCTGGGTGTTGCTTGTACATTCATGCATATTTAATATTTGTTTCACATCATTGTGTGAATCGGTTGCTGCTATCCCGCTCTTTAGCTTGAATATCTCATTTTATATAAGAATATGCCATATTATCGATAATTGGAATTTATCTGGTTTTATTTTGACTTTTATTTTTGCCTTTCATTCTCTGTTGCTTTAGAACTAACTTTAGCTTGAATTAGCTTGATTTTTCCTTAATGATCTAGTATCTAACTATGTGTTTTTGCCACTGTCACCCCTAGATTTCCCCATTGTGGGACAATAAAAGAAATTACTTATCCCAATTGATTTAATGCCTAACTTATTCAACCCACTAGCAGGTACCAGAATGAAGTGATTATCAGTGTTCTTTACTTCACTAGTGGTCATAATATTATGCCTAATTTCAAGCCCTATAGACATTGTCCTTTCTCATGTCACAGTTATTGATGTAAATAGAGGACTAACCTTTTAATATGTAAATACCGGGCAGATTCTGCTTCCCTACACCAATGTTTACAAAAGTTTAAAAAGTCGGTTTCATGAATAAAACTAACTGTGTTTTAAAGTTGAAGCATCTGTCACTTTGTTTCAAAGAAATGAACATCCTACTTTTGAAAAATGGGACAAATATTTCTGTTACACATTTTCTGGTGTGTCTGAACTGATTTCCTGGAGAATTCTCATTAAAGCTTACAAATAGGCCACAGTTGATTTGCTGTGTAACAGAGCTCATTTGAACTAATTTAGCATTTTCCATTTCTATTCCATTGACAAGCAAAGAATTGTTCAACATTTTTGAATGAAATACAATTGCATCTACACACCTCTCCAGAGAAGGCCTGTCCATTCAGCAAGTGTTCCGAGCCCTGTCCATCCTCACTACCGAAGTGTAGTCGGATCTCCTCCAGACGGTGGCTGTATGTCATTGGGCCCCCAGAGATGTTAACCAGATGCTCCTTCTCCAGTCGCAGAGACACGTGGCGGCCAGTGTTGTACATTGTCCCTCCCACCTGGAGTAAAACAGGTTAAAGGGTGTTGATTACAGGCTAGAACAACAACATGCCCTTTTTTTTAATAATGTCTACATTAAAGATGCGAAATGTAAATAGAATAGAGAAACTCGTTTTCTAATGTCTGTTTTGAGGACATGTTATGACACACTGGCAAAAATCAAACATTTTTAAGATGATTTGGCAGAAAAACATAATGTGACCAAATAAAATGTAGCAATCATTTACTGTTCAGTCCAATCCAAAACAGCAATAAAGCCAGCAATAAAAGCAACAATGATATAACCACACATAGACTGGCAGAAGAGCCAAACAAGAACATTCTTTTAAAATAAACAAATGCACACGGTTTAAACATATGTATTTTCCTTTTAATAGATCTCTAAAAAAACAGACTCACATGCTTTCTGTTCATCTAATATCACACTTTATTTCTCCCTAAATTGTATCTATTCTTGTGTATTTTATCAATGATGTCAAGCCAAATTCCCCTGGAACTTTGAATTGGGTTCTGCTGCTTTTTAAGAAGGCATTAAAAAGCAGGATAATCCCCTTTTAAGTAGAGAGGAGAATAATATGGTGGTAATGTCATGTATTGTATGTGTCTATGCAGCCTTTCAGTGTATATTCTTTAATTTTTGATTTGGTATCTTCATCCGAGTATTACTAAATGCTGAGCTAGTTAGCAGGTAAAAATAATGATGGCCACAGATTTATTTATTTTTTGGTATAATTTGATGAAATACAGTCACAATCAATATACAGCATGACGAGTGGTTTTCATTAGTACAGTAGACATTTTTTTATTTATTCATAATCATCGGTAGGTTCAAGGTGAAGCATTGGTATTCAAGCCACAACTTTGGGTGGACTTCCAATGCCCTTATCTGCCTCCTTCTATCCGTTTGCTTTTCTTCCCCTCAGTTCCTCCTCTCCTTATACCACTGCCTTTCAAAATGATCTCTCCTTCCCTTCTTTAAAGTCCTAGAAAAAGAAGTCTGCCCACACTTTGTAAATATTTTATAGACACTCTGAAAAATCAATGCCTTGAAAGGATGAAGTGAGAGTAAGAGGGAGTGATGCAAAGAGAGATAAGTAACGTGTGCAGGAGGAGAAAGGTGTGTTGAGTTTAGTGCCCAACGAGGGAGACGAAGCAAAGGTAGAGAAGACTGAGCCTTTTTATTTTCCCTGGTGAATTAAAAGGAGCGAGGTGAGACCCCTAAAAAGGCCAAGAAAATCTCATCTCTATCTCAAAGCCTCCTCTCTTTTTTGGGGCTATTATTCATCAGGCAGAAGTGGTTAGAGTTTAGTTTTCCTCCCCCCTCCCGAATCCTTTGAGATAAAATGTCGATCAGGCTGGTAATGAAGGACCGCAGAAGAAAAGGCATTAATATTCTGCTGTAAAAATCCAAATGCATTGCATAACATCTAATTGTTGAAGATCTGATTTGCTGCCACAGTGATTCACTGTTGAGAAAAAGTCTCATTTGGGGATGCATAATTACAGAAGGCTTCTACATGGCTGATGACTGAAATGACGATTCAATGTTTTGACATTTTTGTTCAACAGTTTGGGTTCAACATCCGTCAGGTTGGACGTAGTCAGTGACTGACATTTTATTTTTATTGAAAGCGTCCAAAAATGGAAAAGGTGCATGCAGATGGTTTGTGAACACAGCTCCGCATTTAATAGCTAATAAACAAGGAATCACTATCAGCAAACTGTGAGATCATTGTGCCTCTTTAGCCCAATCATCTCGCACACAGAGCTGGGTGCTCCGCTATAGAACTGGGAGCTTCAGGGTTCCATAGTGTCTTGGCTTTATTTTATTGGCTATTGGGGTGTCCATATCTACCAAAATGGGTTATTTTTTACTTTGCAGACCAGAGTGCTTGGCTGGTTAGCCATCACCTATTTGCTGGTATGGATCTGGATCTCCTACTAAATCTGCTGTGAGGCAGACACCCTGTCTACTTTTAAGAGACAGGTCTTAAAAGTAGACAGTCTTACTTTTTCTTCATAGTAGGTACACCTGGTCTGGCGTTCTGTTAGCTGCTATCTAATATAGAACAGATTACTGGATCAATGTGTGCTTCTGTGCTTTTTTGTCTCTCTTGTTGTGTCTCTGCTCTGTCTTCTCTAACCCCCAGTCGGTCGAGGCAGATGACCGTTCATACTGAGCCCGGTTCTGCTGGAGGTTTTTCCTTCCCGTTAATGGGGAGTTTTTCTTTCCACTGTCGCTTCATGCTTGCTCAGTATGAGGGATTGCTGCAAAGCCATGGACAATGCAGACGACTCTCCCTGTGGCTCTACCCTTCTCCAGGAGTGAATGCTGCTTGTCGGTACTTTGAAGCAATCAACTGGTTCCCTTATATAGGAAATTTTTGACCAATCTGTATAATATGATTGATTTTGACTTTGTAATGTGCCTCGAGATGACATGTTTCATGAATTGGTGCTATATAAATAAAACTGAATTGAATTGAAATCTTAGGCAGTTAATTGCCCATTGTCCTTGCTGGTGAACCTCCAACCCATAGTTGGCACAGATTTTTATATTTTTTTTATAGTATTTTCTTTGTTCTGTGTGTACCCACATGCATCTTCCCTGCGAGGCAATATGCTGAAGTGATATATGGCTTTAGTGAAAACTATAAGCCTCTGAGAGGAGCAGCGACTGCTTTTCTGTAAGGTCCAAGAGGCTTTCGTCTACGTACACAGAGAGGTATGCCAAAACCTCAAGCCAAGCAAATAAATAAACTGAATAACTGCTATCTTTTTTTTAATTTTGATCGAGTGTGTCAAAAACAATCTGATTAGTATGTTGGAGTCAAGTTGTGATGGAGCAAACCAAACATAAAGTCCTAATTTACATGTAAATAAATGTAAAAAGCCATTTAGTGTTCAGAAGTAATTTAGATGATTTAGATGATGTGCCTGGAAACGCAAACTTTTTAAAATTATTAAAATTTTTTAATACTTATCCAGATTTTTAAAAAAGCTACAGGAACCCTGTAAAATGTACACCAATAAGAGAAAAATAAGAGTTTTATAAAAAGTGATTATTTCTCTTTAGGTCACTGCTAAAATAAATGTATATTCAATTACTTATATTACTTATATTTTGTTGGTGTACTGAGATATGTATTCATAATCACAACCCTTGTTCTCTGCAATCACTGACCTGGGGGGATTTTCCGTCACACGTTTTTGTTTTTTTACATTTAAAACTTGAAGGGCTATGGAAGAGCAGGAACCAACACTTAGAGACAGAGACGTGCAGATCATTTTGGAATTGCATGACGTAAAAGCTAAAGACCTTTAATTCTTATCATGTCTTCAGTGATGCTTCAAAAGGATCGATAACAGGATGTTTGCATTAGCTGTCTACTATACTCCAATTTAATTATATGCCAACCCCACCGCAATCCCCCATCAGAGGACTCAGAATAATTATGGTGTATAAACATCAGTTCAGAAACAATTAACTTTTGTTTGTTTTTTTTATGTTTTTTTTTTTTTTTTTGCAGCACTAGTGGCTCATTTTTACAAAGTAGACTAACAGGAAAGTGGGTTTGAGAGAGAGGGGAGGACATGCTGTAAAGGACCTCAGGCCGGAATCGGACCCGGGTCAGCCGCGTCGAGGACTAAGGCCTCTGTACTGTACATGGGTCGTGCTCTCTGCCCCTGCGCCATCGGAGCACACCCCCAGAAACAATTAACTTATAAAAAGCAATACAATATCTTGATGAGCAACCCCACACTCTTCTGCAATCCACGACTAACCATTACAGGATTGTGAAACAGCAAAATATACATTAGACATGCGATCTAGTGTCCCCTGGAAATCATTTTCCCATCCACTATGTATTGTTAGTAAGAGTACAGCTGTTAGGCAGTACAGCTGTTGGCTGTCTCTGTTTAGCAAATGGGAAAGTGTGTTCAACAATACAGAGGCAAAGACAGTAATCCTGTTTAGTGTACAACAGTGAAACTGACATGTGGAACGGGCGCTACAAGAGCGCGTTCCAGGAAAAGCTGCACTATTTCCTAATTGGCCGTCCGCTCCTCCCTTGGATCAATAATCTCTTGTAGCGGTACTCCCAGCTGCCCAGCACAAAGAACCATTATGGGGCGACTCTGCTGCACTGTGGAGGATTGCTTTCTGCAGCCCACTGTGTACAATGCAACCTTGGGTATGCAAATGATTATTTGGTGATTGAGGACACGAGCAAAACCCTGATGAAGCCCAAAAGCAATTTCAGAAGAGAGATTGAACTCATAAAAATCCTTTACAATTAAAGTTAAATTCAAAGCCTTAATGTTGGGGCTAAAAGATCACATTTAACTACGTTTAGCTAGCTGGTGGCAGCCACGCTTGTAGAATTAATGAACATGACTCGAGTTAAACTTCGTTTGGCCACGTTGCTGCAACAGCAATTATCCATCACAGTCGCAGGATTGTGGCAAGCTTTGCAAACATGCTATATTTCTATCAGCCTTATCCTTATTTGGAGTCTAAGCACTCATGTTAGCAGTAACCCAGTTATTTGCAGTGGTTCTTGTTGTTAATGTTGTCATATTGTGTGTAGTGTATGTATTTGTGAAAATCACTGGCTTTTGTGCTGTATTCATCAAAAACAACACCAGCCTCTCAGATAAACAGAGGCCTGTGTGCTGCTTGTATATTGGGTGTTTGAATCACACGGTTGCATGACAATCAACAGAAAAACATTTTGAGCTCTCCAACTCATGCCGCAGCATTACACCATGATTACACCGTTTTTATGCTAATGACTTGCGAACAACGTAAGGAAATGCTCCACTGAGCTCTTTGCACTGTCTTTTGTTGAGAGTATTGCAATAATCAGCGTATTATTTAAATTCTAACAATTGTATAATACTGAAACTGAGGCCCGTATGTCTCCCAGCTGCTGCCGGGAGCTCCATTATTATCCTAAAACTATTAAAATGAGGCAGGGACCCTTTTTTAATAGCGTGAATACACAAACGTTCGTATTTAATAAATCCCATATAGTATTTGTGCCTGCCCGATTTATTCTGCGGTGTACCAATCATAGACCATAGATATGAGAAAGCTCCTGCCTACATTCTTTTGTTTGGGATGGCACCAATTTGTAGCAAATGTCTCCCAGTCGTGGAATCAACAACCAAACAACAAGAGGAAAAATAATAATTTACCTACTTGTATTTATCATAATACTTTTTTTAATAAATATCTCTGAGTGCATTAATTATACACTGGAATTGTACAGCGAGTTCAGATTGTGACAACAAGCAACCAAAAAGTGTCTAATTCATGATTTTCTAAATGCGAATTAAATCAAGAGAGACGAGTATAATTTTTTATTTTTTTTTTGTGGAGGACACAGATTGCCTACTCCTGTTTGTTTTTGCTCTAACGAGGATGGTCGCGTCCATTCCGCCGTGCGCTTTAGTATTTCAACAGAATATTGTTGCCGACTGATCCACTTGAAAGCTTCAATTTGTTTAGTTATTTTGTTGTTTCATTTCATGTCCTGATGGAGCTCTGAGTGACAAATGAAAGGAAAACTGCACTTCCCATATCTGAGCTACACTAAATAATTCACGAGAAGACCAAACAGAGTGACAAAAAACGTTTTCAGTGGTTGGATTTTTTTTTTTTTGTTTTTGATTTTTTTGAGGTAGCAGTGACTTAAAAAAGATTTGAATCTATCATTTAATAAAAAAAAAACAATGCTTCAAGAGATACTTTGTGTCATTATAGACAAATATTAAAATCAATTTGGGAACAGTTTTCATAAAAAAAAATCTACACACTGAAGACATACTTTTAGACATATTTGTAAATGTATTAAATGTAATTTGAAATGGATACTTATACAAGCATTCATAGCCATGGGTTATTTTTTCATATAAGGACAGATCAGGAAACAGTTACTTAATCAGAAAAATGCTCCCACCGTTTGATGCTGCCACCTCTATGCTTCACAGTAGGGATGGCATAAGCCATGCAATGACTAATGCGTACTTTTCCTCTGATATGGTGCTTGGAAATGAGTTCAAAACGTTTGCTTGGCTTTGTTAGACCAGGGAAACTTGCTTCTCCTGCTCTACCAATCTCTTGAGGTGTGTTTCTAAATTCAAGTTGGCTGCCATGCAATTCAGGGGAATCTACCACAAAGACTTCATTGGCGGTGTGAACCAGCAATGGTTGAACTGTCTCCACAAGTTAACACTGAAGCCATGTCTTAATGACCACTGATTTCTTGGTCACCTCTCTGACCAAGGCAAGTCTAACCCGAATTCTTAATCTGTTCAGGCAGCTGGATCTAGAGAGAGTCTTTGTTGTTCCAAACCCTTTAATCCTCAAAATAATGGAAACCACAGTATATTTTATGACTTTCACATCATCTGTCCTCAAATGACTACAGATAATTGCTTTTACCCTATTGTTAGTTTCCTGCTCTGATATGCTATGTCAATTGTGAGAGCTTTTAAAGACAAGATTTGTCATGTTCAATCATCTGAACTCACCACAGGTGGACTCCAATTTTATACTTTTTCTAAATTTACAAAACTGGAAACATTTGTGGATTTGAGTGTCATTTGTTGATTTCTGGATCAATGTGCGCTTCTGTGCTTTTTTTGTGTCTCTGCTCTGTCTTCTCTAACCCCCAGCCGGTCGTGACAGATGACCGTTCACTCTGAGCCTGGTTCTGGTGGAGGTTTTTCCTTCCTGTTAAAGGGGAGTTTTCCTCTCCACTGTCACTTCATGCATGCTCAGTATGAGGGATTGCTGACGACTGTCCACTGTGGCTCTACACTCTTTCACCAGGAGTGAATGCTGCTTGTCAAGACTTGATGCAATCTGCTGGGTTTCCTTAGATAGGAACAAATCAGCCTGACCAATCTGTCAGGCTAATTTTATTGAATTTGATTTTGCAAAGTGCCTTGAGATTACATGGGTTGTGAATAGGCTCTATATAAATACAATTGAACTGAATTGAAATTTCTATATTTTTTAACATATATGGGCATTTTCATATTCCATTAAAAACACTGAAAAGAAATACAGAGAATATCAAGCAATATAAATAACACCTGAAGAAAATACATTTTCAAATGTTCTATGACAGGTGTGTCTGCGGCCACTTTGCTGCTTCAGGAACTAGATGACATTTTTTAGTTGGTGGAACCATGAATTCAGCTCTCTCGCAGAAAACCCTGCAGGGTATTTTTGTCGATTCAGACAAAAGCTCAAGTTCACTTTGGTTATGTAGCAGGACAATTATCCACAGCCAATCATCAAATCCACCACCAAAGGGCTAAGAAGTGAATACATAAAAAAATTTAAAAAAGTCATTGTCAGAATTTAAATCTAACTGAGATGCTGTACAGCCATAAAACAAGCAACAAATGGGTCAGCACTCTTCCACAACAAGGAAATCCACTCTTTGCCAGTTATCACACACACTTAATGGTTGTTGCCACCAAGGATGGCACCAACTTAGGTTTAGAGGGGGTACCTTTTTCACTTAGAATCAGATTCATTTGAATAGCTTTTTCCTTCACTAAATAGGTCGTAGTATACATTAAAATGTGTTTCGTGATCAGAAACCTTTGCTAGAAAACCGCAGAAAAAAAAAGAACATGGACATATATACTTTTTGCGGCTGGCTGGATGGATGGATGGATGGAAGACGGGGCTGACCAATCTTTTAAAAGCTGCAAATCACTCATCTCAAAACTGGGCAAAGCAATTTTGTCTATAAAAAAGGAGCCTCTCAAAGACAGCTGAAAAATTGATATCACAGAACTGCTCTCCGCTCTCTCGCTGCATGCCAAAGTCTATAACCACAACCTCTTTAGCAGACTGCATGTATTATACATTACTTCCTGTACAGTCTGGTCTAGCCTGTAATGACCTCCACCTATCAGTCTCAATACAGACTAAAGGAACACTAACATAAAAGTCACCCACGTCTAAATCATAAAAAGGGGGCTTACTGCAAAGGCTTTTTAAAACAGATCTATTCCATATTCAGTGATGGAAACGCTCTGAAAGTCTGTGGCTTCAGGGGTCAGAGTATGTCCAAGTCCTACCACCTATCATTTTCGCTTTCTCCAGCTGATAATTACACTTTTATTGCATACAGGCATTTCTCCTTGGAAGAAGAACTCTTACCAGAACCACCGGAGAACGCCTATCAGGATGTAAGTCGTTTTCACACAATTACATTGCTTCAAAGTTTCGTCTCAATGTAGCCATCCGGTGCGCATTTTAAAGAACTTTGAACAACACATTTAGATCACCTGAAAATCATTTAGACCGAGTAAATTACAACTCATTAGAAAAACATCCTCCGACATCTCCAGAGTAACAAGACCAAGCCAAAAACAAAGTTTGAATTTTAGACCCTGAAGATAAATTAATCCCAGAAATTCGGTGACTAGATCGCCCATCTCTCAACTCTTGTATTGCACATCAGGTATAAGAAACGGCAACATAAAGTTGGCCCTTCAAGCTACTGTCACTCTGTTTCTCATCTTGCCACCTTTCTCGGCACATCTAAAAATGCGCTTTACACGTCTAAGCGTAAAGAAACAAGGGCATTTTGTGAAACATCAGCCTCCGCCACATCTTTGAGGCAGGTGTCACAATGCGGTGTTTTTTGCATGAGTGTAGTTAAAGCTTTCATGAACGAAGCTCACTCTTTTGAGCACTCTGAAATGAGTGATGCTGTTTATTAAGTGATAACCTGGTAGTACGTGCCGCTCCCCTTTGAATCCTTAAATGGGTCTCTATTCAGCTCTGCATCTAAGATGTACGCCGTGATTTTGAGGGTCAAACTTTGCATGCTCTATGCAAAAATAGCCACCGCACCTTTCCTCCGAGTGAGCTGATGCTCTTTGTGTGTGTGTGTGTGTGTGTGTGTGGGCGAGGGGGGGGTGGGGGCAGCAGAGATGCAGGTCAGTTGTGCGTTCTTTGCAGGGACCAATTATTGGTGAAGTACTCATCTATAGTGTCTTTGCATTTGCTTTAAACGTAAGACTATTACCTGAAGGATCATGATCTAGACATCCAAACTAATGCTGGTAATACTAATGTATTTACAAGGTATTATATCCCTGATGACATTTACTCTCTCAACTGTCTGATGACACTATTGCTCTGCTTATACTCTGCTGCCTCCATTTCTAGATGTGAAGACCCCTTGCAAACTCCATCTCTATATGACAATCTCCAGTTACTATGTCCAATTTTAAAAAAATTAAAATTACCGGTTGTTTTATCTTTTGATGTTTTTCATTAGCCATTATAGTTCAAGGCAATATTTTGTTTACACCCCTGTACTTTGACAGGGTTAACGTTTGCCGTTTTTTTTTTTTTTTTCTACACAATGTGGGGGAATTTCTTTTAAAAGCCTTTTTTGGGGGGCTCGCCTCTTCACGAGCGCTCGCAGAGTTCACTCCGGAGGGATGCGTGAGCAGAGGGAACAGAGCAGAAAGCGCTGGTTGTACCCACGAGAAGAAGGAATTTGAGCACGAGAAGCAGGATTCTATCAGGGCCAGAAGATATTTGCGAAGCAGGCATCGAATCTGACTGCAGGAACATATCTGTCGGTGGGAGAAAAAAAAAAAAAAATTGCATTTCAATTGTGAGAGCAAAGCTTTACACGAGAGCAGAAGCATCATGTGGGCCACAATTCTGAGGTCAAAAGTTCTCAAGGGCCAAAAAAAATTATAATATCGATAGAAAATAACCCAAAAATGATGTTGTGATTCTTTTACCTGCTTTACAAAATATGACGATTTCAATTAAACAAATTATTCCAATTTTCTGAAGGAAAAGGATGTTAAATCACTGTAGATCCAAAGTTAAAAAAGGGTTTTGCACATTTTGTTTATGTTAGAAACTCAATAGACTTGACTGAAAATAAAAACTAAATGAAATATTTTTGGTCTCACAATATGGCAACATGTTTTTGGCCGGTAATTATTTTAAAACAATTGTTTTCAGAGCATCTAAGAGTAACAGTCAAGAATTTATTATGTGACTAAATGAAGCTTTTAGAGATAAATCCCCCCCAATACACCTGTACATCAGACAATTGCAATCAAATAAATAACTACAATTAAAAAAATAAAATAAAAACCCAAATAGAGACATCAGCCAACATTGTGAGGTTAACACAAAATGACAAATGGCCTGTTATTGTATCATGCTTTAACAAGTCCAAGCACCCAAAAAAGCGCTTAACACTACATTCAGTCGTCCACCATTTACACACTGACGGTGGTAAACTGCGTTGTACCCACAGCTGCCTGACAGAAGTGAGGCTGCCCGACAATCAACGCCACCGGGCTCTCTGACCACCGACACCAACGGGAGTCAAGTGGCTTGCCCAAGTGAAGTCCAAGGACACAATGACTGAGGCCGTTGGAGCAGGGGTTCGTAACGGCATCCCACCGATAGCAGGACAGACTCCCTGCTCCTGTACCACCATCGCCATAAGCTGCACCCAAGTAAACAGCGCTCATGTTTCAAGCCTGTAAGCCGACAGCAGTTCACACATAGACAACACGCTGGACCACAGAGCCACAGATAGCATCTTGACACCGATACGCAGTGAGAAGATATCAAAGCAGCTTAGTGCGTATCACCAACCGGTGTGTCTCTTGCGGCCCCAGAAACACAGCATCCCATTTTGTCCGAGCAGCCTGAGAGAGCTTCCATTATATTCTGATAACCATGTGCTTGTCCTCCCTTTAACAGATAGTGATGATCAAAGGCCCGCCCCAGCACTAGCAGTAATAAGTCGGGGAACATTAACAAGTCGCAAAGATGAATCTTGACTTTGTGGAGCGGGCTTGGCAATAGCAGGCAGGTAGAGCAATATAAAACATTAGCAGTGTACTTGGTAATGAAAAACACAGGGGACATCATCATCGTCTGAGCATCCAGATCAATAGGGCAAATTACTCCTTGTTACAAAATGAAGTCCCCACTAACTGCTACACATGTTCAGCTATTAGACGGCCGTATTGCTGCAATTACATGGGGGGGCATTTTAAACATAGAACCCCAGCAGCAGCAAATGTGAAAAGGATGGACGGTAACTGCCACGTGCACGTCTGATTTCACTAATATTAGAGCGGATAGAGGCAAAAAAGGCTGTTTCTGTCATCAATGTCCGCGCTTACTGAGAATAAATGACGCAGACAGAAACACAGGGGATACATATGGAAAGCGGGGGTGAGGTTGCACGGAAAAGAAGAGGTGAAAATACAAAAAGAGGCATAGTGGAGAATTAAATAGAAGCAAGGCGGTGTGGGCTGCAGCTCAGCCAAGTTACAGACTCAAATGTCAGTAAAGCAGTTCTAGTAATGCCACATAATGAGAAAGATTCGGCTCAGATCTGCGGCATTACTGGGAAGGTTTTCAGAGGCTGTGTTGTACTCGGTCGGGTGGGGAGGGGGTACAGCAGCAGTAGTTCAAATCAATTCTGTTGGAAGACAAGGAGCCTGATATTCCATGATCCTAGCCAATCCTGCTACATATTCAGCCGCAATGTTTCAAGGATTGCTCCAAACTATTCGGTTCAGTGACCAAATAAAGCGAGCAGAACTCTTCAATATTTAATTTTATTTATTTCTTTTTGCAGACAACAAACACAAAACTGAGATTATTTTGTTTTACAAATAAAGGCACAGTGGAAAAAAAAAAAATGTTGACCGGCCATTTCCAGAAGTGTATCTAAGTGTTACCATTGATACTGCAAAAAGGAAGAGCTGCTACATTAAGTAGACCTGTTAGGCTGAAGATTTCAATTACATCCTTCTTAGGCACAACCTCTGAGACTTATTTTCAAAAAAAATGCTGCTAATACAAGCAAACAATAAAAAGAGCTATCAGGAACGGGCAGCGGCCATTTGGGGCAGGATGGTTTAGATGTTTCTCTAGCTCACTGGATACCGCAGTGGCATGAAAGAAACGTGAGTATTTCACCTGGCAGCGGTCCATGCTGGAGGACGACAATAAACGAAGGGGTTTGGTATTTAATTGCATGTTTCGACTTCTCAAAAAAAAAATTAAATTCAACATTGGTGCTTAGGGAAACCTCCAGAAATCATGAATCTAGTACACTAGGTTTTACGAATAATCAAGTAAATACATCCTCTTTTAAATCAAAGGTTTTTCAAATCAAAGGACATTTTCTTTTTTTTCTTTTTTTTTAGGATCCAAAATGCTTTAAATGTAAATTTGAGTGAACAAAAACTGAAGTGAACTGGAATTCATGGCTGTTCAAAGAAGGACATTCGTACTAAAAAAGATTATTCTAATCCAATGTCCCTTTGTTGATTGTTCACTTAGTTTCGTTCAGGTAGAAGACTCGCAGAGAACTGCAAACAACAGTCTCTGTGGACTCTTCTTCTTCTGCGCAATCAGAGCACAGGTCCGTGTTTCTCTTATCTGAGATTCTTTGAACCATCGTAATAGGCTGTTAAACTCAGTAGGTGGAGAGAGAAGCAATTAATTAGACCTCGTAAAGCATTAAGAAACCAATCAACCTTTTGTACCCCTGGGAGCTCATTTATAAAAATGTACTTAGATTTCATTTTTAACCTTGTAAAAGGCTTAATGCACACTAATGCCCATCAGGTAATGCTCATTCCTGATGTACATCAAATAATAAGGTCATAATTCTATTGCTTTACTATTTTAAGAGCTGGCAATTTACATCCGCAAGTCCCTGCATTTAACATCCAATATATAATTAGGAGAACATGTGCAGTAAGCCATAAGTAAGCTCTGTAATTATGTAGTGATTTACATTATCACCACTCTGTTCCGTTTGGTAATGTGATGGATGTAGGACACATGGATACATTTAAAGACAAATTTATTTTGGGTTAAAATTAAGGATACATGTGCCATTAAAAGCAACACAGGACTTATGGTAGCACGCAATAGGGCTGTACAATTTTGCCAAAAATAAAAATTGCAATATAGTTAAGCCATAATTGTAACTGCAATTTAATTTTGACTTTTCTCTGCATTAGCCACAAGATGTTGGTAAACCAGGACTAATTAAAACAAGGAATCTCATTGTTTTTATTAATCAGAATATTATTATTATTCAAGAGAATAGCTTTGTGAGTTGGACATCAATCCATGTTGAACATATATTGCGACGTGCAACCAGCAAACAACTTTTTGTATTAAACAGTTTTACCGTTACTTAATGCTATGGTGAGATTCCTGAAAGTTTCTGGTAAAAAAGTATTGTTAATGTGAACGCTAAATCAAGTAATAAAATTTGATTATTTCACCGATGCCGCTCTCTTCCCTTCCATGTGGAGGCAAACCCACTTTAAACATATTACCAACACCTAAAGGATGTGTCTTATCCATTAGTTGTTACGCAGCCAAAAATCGCTGACCTCTGCACTTTGGAAATAGTTTTTAATTGCGATTATATTGCAAATGCAGTTAATTGCGCAGCCTTTGAGCACAAACTTTTTTTTTAACAAAAAATTACTTTCATAACATTGGAAAGGAGAAATTGTCATAAAAAAGGGCTTTGCACCAGTTTCCTTCCCTTCATCCTTTTAGTTCCTGTAGAATTACCATCTGTCCTTGATGGGTTTTTTGGATAGATGTTACTTATCTGCCTGCCTATGGGGCTTGAAAGGGTAACAACTGCACTGCATTGTGGGATAACTGGGCATCGGGATACAGGCTTCTGTTTGTTTACATAGCCTTCATCCACAACACTGTCTTTATTTTCTGTTTTTAAAAAAAATAGAGAAAAACTGACATTTGCTGGCTGCTATTCTAGCTAGCTGAGGGTAGCAGGCAAAGTAGAAGTACAAGAAACCCTTGGTGAAAATTCCCTGCTTGTAAGAAATTATTTTAACAATGGAAGGAAAAGAGTGCAGACAACTCCAAAAAATAAAAAAAGGGTGAGTAGATGGGTGCATGGCTCTTGAATAATGCAAAAAAAAAAAAAACAAACAAAGAGGAAAACCAGTGGTCCCAAGTTCTTCACAAATTTAATAAAGAGCAAGATAAGGCATTTCTCTTGCCACAAAGGGGCAACATGTTCTCTTGCCTCTTATTAAAATCATAAATTAATTTACTGATAATCCCCCTAAATATTTCCTACATAAATGCAGAATGGATGTCAGGATTTAAATGATTTTAAACAGATTTGTCCAGCAGACATTAGAGAACTGTGAGGTGAAGCTGTGTTGTTAAGGTACTTCTGTTTTTGACAGGTTTTCTCTTTAAGACGGAAATATTCAGAGATCCTGGACTCACCCAAAGTTGCTTTGTCCATGAACATTTCTTAATTCTTCTCTCATACGAAAACTAATTCCACTGACAAGATAGAAAGCATTTGACATTACCTTTTCACCTGCTGCCAATGTTGAGCAAGCTCTGCATGGGTGACAACACAATTCTGCAGGATGTTAATAAGGAGCAGACCATGAGGGGGTTTACTCGATATTCTTGGACTTCCTGAAGCGAACTGCAACAAAAGCTCTCACCTTTGTTGGTACATTTCAATTTTTAAGAGAGGCAGTCATGGCTTAATGCTTCTCTTTTGAGTTAACCCTTACTGACACAAGACAATGATTTTTAGTCCAACTGCTCCTGTTCTTCAGTCCACAATGAAATTGTTAGTAAAGATGTACAGAAAAAACAGCTATCGACTGGAACAGGATGACTTTCACCTTCATTGTCTCCCCGTTTTGGGAAAAACAAGAAAAAAGCCAATCCATCTTTGTACAGTCGCTTCATGTCAACCTTACCAGTGTAATGTAACAACAATGTAAATTGTCAGGATAAAAGTGAAGCTTCAAAATTCACAAAACAGCATTTGCATCACTCCCAGGCCATATAACCTGACATTCACTATATTATTGGAACAACTCCAATTATAGCTGATTTGTGGATTTATAGAATAAAGACGGGAGTATGAATCCCCCCCCAACCATGCACACACACACACACACACACGTGACTGCCAGAAAAACAGAAAAACATACATAAATCCAAATAACAGATGCCTGCTTTTACTAGTTCTCTAAATCGTTAGCTGAAGGCTTCACTGCTTGAGAATACTAATGAAGGAGCTTTGGGTTCTTTTAATAGGAAAGCCTAACGGCATCTTTGCAAACGCTGAACTTTCCCTCTCTTCTAATCCCGTAAGCAGATTGTGATCAGGAGAGTGTGTTCCTATAGAAGCATCAACTTTATGAAGGACATTGCACCATTATTCCTAAAAGTAGACTTTAGTCTCATGCAAAAGCACAGATGTCTTTATATTCACAGTTAAGTGGAAAAGTCCTTTTCATTACAGATAGTGAGCTTCTAACAGCAGTGAAGGTGTTTTTCTTTGTTGTGAGCACAAGAATGATGTTACCAAAAATGGGCACATTTCTGTTAATAATGAATCATAAATCTGATCTTATTGAGGCTTACTTAGGTTTACTACCCTATGAATCTTAAATATTCTGTTTGAGCCATATTTTTGAACAGCTTGGAGTTAGCTTAATAATTTCTCTCTTTATCAGGTGCTCCCATATTTCTTTCGTAAATTCAGGAATTTTTAACCTTATTTAAACCTTATTTAAACCAGTTATTTTGAACCTTAGAGAACTTTTCCTCAAACGTATACTTGTGTTGACACACAAGACCACGACAATTACTGCCTTATGCAGAGGAAAACGGTTGATGAGGCTCCTGTTGACCCAGAGAGACATCGATGGCAGTCCAATACCGCTTTTTAATTCTGCAAACAAGATCTCCAGTCTTAGAACTGTCCCCTCTGGCTCTGTCAACTCTTTTGCTTCAAGCTTCTTAATATTCATTCAGTTCTATAAAACCATCATCAAGTCTGAAATACAAATGATTTGCAGCATGCAGACACAAATAGGAGTAGAAGATGGCCTGAGGCAGAGAGGTTGTGGTTGTGGGATAGTTGTCTTTTTACTTTCAACTATGCTTCCTTTTCCAATTGATATCAAAATGTTATTTAAGATGTGCAAAGATTTTACTGGAGCAAAAGGCCATCCAGAGATCCTGTGGGAAAGCCGACGTTTTATCTCAGTGACTTCACTTCTTCTACCATTCTCTCCATGTTAAAGCCTACATCCAAACAGAGTATTTCTCCACATGTTGACATTGCAACCAGACTGTAGTTAAACTAGTGCCTAAAGAAAGGTTTGTAAAGATATTTCTACAAATTTTAGAAAGCAAATCAATATCACAAATCAAAAACATCAAGCTATGCTTAGTTTTTGTTAGTACTTTTCAGCATTTTGTGTTTTATTGAGTGTGGGATCATAAATGTGGCAAACCTAGATGGACATGGTTGAGCAAAGTGCCCTTTTTACTGCAGCCCAATATTTTTTCTTTCATCAATATTTTAAAATAAAAATTACCCTCTCTTCCATAAATTTCTCCCGATACAGTTTTAATACTTGACGGGCATTTTTTGAGTTCTTGTGAGAATTCTACACTGGCCTGATCCATGGTCACAAAAGATTTGCAGGAGAATGTGAAGTAGCTCTCACAATGAAGTGTTGAAAATAGAAACAAACAATATTTCATAATTACGGCATCCTGGACAAAACTCTGTTCTTTCCAAGAAAAGTCACCTCATTCGAGGAGTCCTTTTCATGACAGTATTTGTGCTTTAAGAGTTGAAGAATTATTTTGGTAACATATGCAGCAACCTAAATAAAATCCTCTGTGAAATAGAGGTCCTGTTCTATATGAGTTTGCCTGTAATTCTTTTACTTATTAAATGTGATCACACTTTAAAAAGGGAACTAAAAGTATGTACAAATTTCTTGAAATGAGTGTATTTTTCTGTGATGTGAGGCGCTACATAAGATTATTTGCCAATGGAATGAATATTTTTACCCCTAAATAAGATAATCAGACATCCTGCACTTGAAATAAGATGATGGAGATAAATTGTTCTTATTTTAAGTGCGTAAATCTCATTCCATTGGCAAATAGTCTTATTTACCTGCTCTAATCAAGGAAAAATACACTGATTTCAAGACAATTTCACTCAATTCTAGTTCCCTTTTTGCAGTGTATTAGTTACCCTATTTGATTTGACGTGCATTGATTGTGTTAGCATAAATACATATCCAAGCTGAATGTATCCTACTTGTTTTATTTCATTTTATTTTATGGGTGGGGTTTCCTTTTGGCAATGAGTGCCATTTTTCTTTGGCTTCAGTACCTGGCCCCTAAAATGTCTATGTACGTGCTTGTAGTTAAGCCCAAAATGATTCAAACCTGTGACAGATTTAAATTTACGATAATCTTTTCATTTTACCAACGTCTTTCTTGAAGTAATCTTGACTTGAAATAAAAGTGACATTTTGGTATAGCCTTGCCATAATCCTGACTTGATATTGATTGAGACTTTGTGAAGGAAGCAAACAATTAGGGTGATGGCAAGGGAGGGCTTCCAACCAAAGAAATGGAGCTTATCACCAAAGACAGATCATACGGAAACCATGTGTAAAAAGCTGCTTAGCAATTATGGGTATAGTTTAGCTGCTGTAACACCATTAAACGACTTCCTCCTGATTAATGGAAAATGCATTTCTAATAAATTCTTGATGTACGTCTGTTAGAAAATTCCATTATTTGAGCAATTCCTGTGTCCTATGTGAGACAAACTTTCTGATTGAATGAAAGCTATTTTACATCAAATCCTGCCACCCCCATTTTGATAATGTGCAATGCTATCTATCTATCTATCTATCTATCCATCCATCCATCCATCCATCCATCCCTCTCTCTCTCTCTCTCTCTCTCTCTCTCTCTATATATATATATATATATATATATATATATATATATATATATATATATACATATAGCTATCCTAACATTATATTGCTATATAATGCTATCTGTTGCTTAATAGGGTATAACCCTGGCTGTCAAGTACAGATTTCTTATCTGCTTGGGAAAAATATATATGTATAAACATAAACAAATACAAACATTGAACCATATTCATAACTGCGATCACACCAGGAATTCGCTATAAAGTAATACCAACAAGAACTCGAAAGAACGGTGAGGTTTATGCAAATCCTGCTGAAACGACCTTGCTTTCTGAGGGAATAAATACCAGAATTCTCCTGCATTCCACTCTACTGTGTCCAATCTGTTTTTGTCTGCATGTAAAAGTATGAATTCATTCATTTTAATTTATAATTTGACATTTGTTGATTATGTTGTTTTTTTCTTTCTATCTGTTACTTCACCCTCTTGTACTCACCAGAGGTCCCCGCTTTCTTTCTTGTCTCATTCGAAACATTCTTGCTTATTTTGCTCCCAGTTTCTCAATTTGTTTTTTTTGACAACTGCCTGGATAACAGCATGTCACAATTTCAGAAATGAAATTAACGTTCAGGTTGTATTCTTGAGCTCAGCATGAATCCAATTTATGGTTCTAATTGAAATCATGTGTTTCTTCAAATCTGTCTCAAAACAGTGGTCTGTGTGCTTGTTTATCTATGAACATATATAAAGTTGTTTTAAAACGCAATACAACATGTTGTTTAACAATTACTGTTCTCTCTCATGGTTTTTGCTTCTGTTTAAGCACATTGTGTCCTACTAAAGTCAGCCATTTATGTGATCAAATCTGATTTATATGACATTTAAAAAAAGGAACCATGCTGCAGTTTTTGACATGGTGCATTCTGTTGACTCCTGCGATTTAAATATTTATTGTAGAACAGTAACATGTCTAAAATTTGTGGGTGATCAGAGAGCATCCTCAGAGGGGTCGCTGTTTGTTGAAAATTGTTGTAAATGCGGGAGCAGAAAATTACCATGTACAGGTACAAGTTTTAAGATTGATTAATGAACACTGGCAGATTTTGCATTATCGGCGTCCTGCAGGCTCCTCAACAAATTAAAATGCAGGAAATTATCTGAGATTCTGGGGCATTATATTATGCACAAAACGTGTCTCCTTGTTTTCAACATCAAGCAAGTATAGCCTACTCAACACATGGGCTCCTCATTTGCAGCACATGCTTAAAAGCAATGGAAACCTTGTTGAGGCCACAGCAGACAGATAAATAATTCTCTTGTTTTTAATCTGAGGCTTATTTGCTCCCCTTTCTAGTGCTGCCCTAAGCAACTGCCCATCCGAAGCAGATCAAAAATTCCCATTTATTAAAAAAACAGTGCCAATTTTATAAACAGCCAACTGTTGATAAATCTGACAGCTGGAAACTATTTGTATTTATATCTGCAACCCTCTTTATTAATGCATTTTCGTAACCTTGCCCACAGAATTTGCAACAGGGATGAACAAAGCATGGCAAAATAAGAAATCAATTTGTCGTTGCTTTTAAAGTAAGAACTTTGCAACCACAGTTCATTTACCTACTAAAACACACGATAACACCTGAAATCTAGTTGCAACAAAGTGCTAAATGAGCCCTCAGACCCACATTGGTTCATCATGCTGCCGATCAGTAAATTAAACCTGACTATACATTCTGCAGAACAGTGCAGACCAAACTGGTATCTAATGATTCTTTGAGCATACACAACAGAGCAGATTGCCCACTGAAAGGCCCTGGTGTCCAAATCTCCCAACATGTTTACCTGCACTGCTGAGTTCCTTAAAAAATGCTGTCCCCCATTTTTGCAGAACTCCATCAGGACAGGCCTTGGAATACTCGGATTGACAAAATAGCCATTGTAGCTCCTGTGCATATAGGAATCCTACTTTCAAATTCTAACTTAGTTTTGTATCATGAACACTGACTTCAGCCGAGGCAGTTGAGGTAAAGGTTCCATGTTTTCCACATTTATGGGGAACACCTCTCTCATTGTGGGTCAACTGAGTCCCAAAGCCTTTCAACTGACTTTGTAATTTGTTTCAGAGTGATTGATGTCATAGACTTTGGTTTTCATCTGTTCATGAATGCTTTTATTAAAGTGTTTCGAATAGTCTTAACAATGTGTTTAATCATATTCAATTCATGCTGCAACTTGGAGAACATTTATATTCCACATAGGGGCTGGCTGGTTCAATTATATTTTTTTTACTGGACAACATAAAATCGTTATTTGAAAACTGCATTTTCTCTTTAATCAAATTAAAATTTTCAGATTTCACAAAGCCTTTGACATTTATGAGTCATAAAATGCAAATACATGAATAAAATAAAAAAAATACTGCAGAACCATTGTTTCTACAGGCTCCCTGGCTTTCCTCCTGGGCTCATCGCCTTCTTGTTTTTTTACTGCAACATCTGCTTCAACAAAAAAGCGAGCTGACCACAATGGACACCTTAAACTGCAGCCAGCAGATAAGCCATGGAGGACGGAGAATCAGATAGAAAGCTGGGCACAACGCTATGTGCTTTCCGAAACAGTTGGTTGCAATTGAAATACTGGACAAGAGCTCTGCTTTGGAATTCAATAAAGGTACAAGAGAGTTTGGTCTTGCGTCTGATTTAAAGTTCTTTCAGCTCCACCAAGGTCATAAATACAGTATGTACGACGCGCATGAAGAAGCAAGAAAGACAGATAAAAAATAATAGACTTTTTCTTCACTCCAACTTTTTTGACATTGTATTGCTAACCTCGGGGCAAAGACAGGCAAAGGCAGCCAATAGCTTTGATGGAAGACAGGTACAACGATAAATATTTGATGCTACTTACGGGTTGTTGTGCTCAGAATGAGAGTTAGAGAACTAGCTCGCTCCAACATAATAAAAGGTAGACTCCTGCCAGCAAACTGATGCTACCTCGGCATCTGTTCATTCGCCAGTCTTTGCAAAGAGACAATCACTAAAGTCTAAAAGCTGATACCGATTCAATACTTTGGTCCCAAAATCATCTCTGGAAACCTGCTGAGCTGGCTAATGAAAGGAGGAGTTATTTATTTTTTTCGTTTCTGATGTTGTTTGCTCTGAACACCAGAGACAGACATTCGACAGATGGTGCCCTGCATTTTTAGGAGTAATTTGAAAATGTAGTTCAACAACTTTGAGCAGTGGCTATACAAGACAGATGAAAAAATAAAAAATAAACTTGTCTTTCACACACAGAGCAAAGATAAAAATTAAATAGTGGCACAGTAGTTTAACATTCATTTAAGCATATTTAGAAACAAATATAGGACTGTCAGAGCCCAGATACTCTGAAACCATCTGTCTTGTTTTCCCTGTGCTGACTCCATTCCCATAAACTTTTTAACGCTTCCTCTCTCCTCTGGGATGGCGCTGTCGGAAAAGAGAAAGAAAGGGAAGAGGGAAGAATAAGATGAGGCATTGCCTTCTGTTCTTTACATCAACCTCATCTGCATGGGTGCTCCCTGGCTGAGTGACAGAGTGCAGACAGGAAGTGGCATCCTTCTAGCCCCTGATTAAGACTGAGGCTGTGCCAGCGAGATGACAGTGAAGCAAGGGCCCGGTAAGAAGAGGTGCTTTGGAACCCATCCCACGATGCCATCTGTTATCTCAAGAGGCATGTCAGGGAGAGTAGACGGTAGGGAGAGTGGCAGGTTGGAAACGGGAACACACACACACACACACACACACACACACACACACACACACACACACACACACACTCAGAAACGCAAGCATCTAAGGACCAACTTCAAGAATGGGAATTCCCAACATAGACTCCATTGTTGTCTTTTGAATATGGTTTGAGTGTCTTATTTATTTTTACTTCAAACATCCTCTCACAAACTTCACGTTTGTGTTGCGCTTGCATTTGTTCCCGTTTGATTCCTAAAGTCTCTGTATGTCTTCTTCCAAATTTATCAATTACCACCCTCATAAACTCGGTCGTCAGTCACTCTTTGCCAGATTGTTTTCTGTCTTGTTATGCAGAGGTGGTGGTGGTGGTGGGGGGTCTTCTTCTTTGTTTGTCACAGTTGATGGCAGGATGAAGTAAAAGATAGACGGACAAAATGGTGCTTTATTCTACACCAGAGGGTCATGTAACCTGCATGGATGGATGGATGGATGTATGGATGGATGGATGGATATTCTCCAGTGATGGTATCAAGGCGTTGGTTGTTTGTGGAAATAAATATAAAAAAAAGAATAAGAAAATAAACCAGGGGGTGTGATGCAGCATTAGATGTTTCTCTGTTTAAACACCTCTGACACAAATAATTAGCTGACAGGGAGGACTCTGTAGATTAGAACTTGATTGCATGCTGAGGAGCTAATTTAGCCCTGAGAGTCTGTGTGTGTCTTGACCAGTCACACATCTAAAAGCTGCAGGAGACCAGAGCTTGATATCTTGAGTTTGCCGCTCCTGTTCAGGAGAACAGAGAATGTAACTTCTGATCTGGTCTTGTCAAATAAGCTGATCCAAAACGTTTAATCCGTGTTCCATCTCTTTGCTTCAGTCATACAGTACAAGACAGAAAGAACACTACCCCAGGTAAAAGGAGCTGAGATACCAGGGGTTCCTTTGCAGTTTTGTAAAGTTGGGAAAAGCATGGAACTGGATTTTATCAATTCAACAGAAAAAAACACGGCATGGAAAAAGGTTTTCCAGACTTTATCCTTTATTCTCTTGCTGAAAAATAAAGACATCTAGTAAATTAATGTATTTTTACACAAGTTTCTTTGGTAAATTCAGACATTTTCGGGGCAGTTATTTTGAAGCTTAGAGAACTTTTCCTCAAACGTATACTTGTGTTGACACACAAGACCACAACAATTACTGCCTTATGCAGATCAAATCAGTTTATGAAGCTCCTGTTGACCCAGAGAGACATTGATGGCATCTATACCATATGTCTTTTATCTTTGCTTTGCCACATCACCTTTTTTGGCATGTCTTGCCTATGAGATCTGTGACATTTTTTTTCCTTTTTGTCTAGGTTTTTATTTCCTCTTTGCATCTAGGCTTTTAGGTCAGCAGACACTAAGCTGGCAACTCCTCCCACTTCAGTGAAGTTTACCAAGTTCTTATTTAGCCTCTAAGGAAGGGAGAGACACATACATTCTGCATTTAAAATCTGTGACTTTTAGCAATAAACTAACTTAGATAGATTGCATGAAATGGCGTAATTCCATCAAGTTTTGAAGAGAATTCTCTGACATGGACATGTCAGGAGGGGAAAATAGAGAGGAGACAGCTGTGAATGCGATTTAAACTCAGAGTTTGACAATGCTTTTGTTGTTTACATTGTGAAAACTAGAAATTTTCATCTTTTCAAAGACAGGGGAAGTTTTATTAACTGATATTTGATAAATAATTATTAGGACATGATTAGGACATGGCACAGGAGTCTTAACCTTTCCCAGGAAAGTCACACAACAGCAGCACTAGAACCTGTTAATAATCTGTTAATAATCCACAGGTTTGTTGTTATTTTATTTTAAGGCCTCAGAACATCAACTCTTTCTTCCCAGACACCCAAATCAGAATCAGAAATTTAGACCGCTAAATCAAGAGCTTCGCCTTTTGACTCAGCTGTCTTCACCACGACAGACCAGTACAGCGTCTGCTTCATTGCTGAGGCAGCACCAATCCGCCTATCAATCTCTTGCTCCATTTTTCCCTCATTCACAAATAAGACCTTGAGATACTTAAGCTCCTCCAGTTTGTGCAAGACTGTTTAAAACTCTAAATCTCATTTTATCCAGGTAAAGGTAGTAGAAACGACAGGGGTAGTTTTGACCCCAGAATGCTGCACTGGTTCTGGGAAAGGTTCCTGTAGTGTTTTAGGTTTTGAGCAACCCATGGACAGACCTTCTTAGACCCTAACATTCTTACAATGGACTTTCAACTGGGTCTGTTTTAGAAGCATAACAGAGCACTGACACCCATTTTCATCTTCTTTTTTTTTTAAACAAAATAAATGCCACACTGCTCAGAAACCGTTTATAATAATCTGCATTTAGAATAAGATATTCAAGTCCAGCCGTCAACAGTTTTGTGCTTGAAAGGAGGTTGTTTGGGCATCTGATCCAGAGACTTCTCCTTGCAGGGTTCCAGACATATCCGTCTGTGTGGAAAACCCAGAACTCACTGGAGGGACTGGATAATCCTTCATATAAGGGCCACAAGAAACTGGAAACTATTTCTGAGGAGAGGGATATCTGGGTTTAGATGAACCTCTTACCAACACAGCTCTGTCTTAGACAGTGCAAAGATGGAACATATGGAACATTGGATTGTTTCTTTGTCTGAAGTTACTCCAGTTTTGTGTTGGTTCCAATTTAGCAGAGTTACTATTAATAATTTATCTTCTGCACCTTTTTGTTTTTTCATTATTCTGTCTTCTCTGCCCTGCCCCTACCACTGGTGTCCTACATTTGAATGTTTTAAAATCACAAGTGATTTTAAAATAGGACACCCCTATTAAAGCTCAGCAGAGCCACTATGGTGTTGCAAAAGTATTCACACCTTGTATATTTTCATATTTCATCAAGTCAGAAGCACAAACTGTGATGTATTTTATTGGGATTTTATGTAACGGGAGGGACAAAGTAGAGCATTACTGTAGAGTGCAAAGAAATGATTGAGGATATTAATTTTTTACAAGGAAAAATCTGAAAGCACCTCTAAATCAAGATGTTTAAGTACCATCTTGTGCTTGCAGTTGCAAATGGAAGTGTTTTAGGGTATGTCTCTACCAATGTTGCATCTAAATTTAGAAAGATTTGCATGTTATTCTTTACAAAATAGCTTAAGGACAGTCAGATTGGATCAATGGTTTAGGTAAACATACATTTTCTAATCTTGCCCCATATTCCCATTTAGATTTAGGTCTGGACTTTGATTGCCATTCTGACAAATGGATATGATCATCATCCTGCTTGAAGATGGACCTCCAACTTAGTATCAAGTCTTTAGGAGCTTTTAAAAGTCTTTTAAAAGAGGATTGGACAGTACTTAGCTCCATTTATCTTACCTTTTCCTAAAGATAAGTGTTTACATGCGTGATGGTGCTACTGCCGTGTTTCTCTGTGTGGATAGTGTGTCCAGTGTAATGTAGTGTTGGTTTTCCTCAAGACACTGTTTTGCGTGTAGGCTAAAAAGATTAATGTTCTCATCTGACTAGATCAGCCTCTTCCAAATGTTTTCCTCTATGTACTTTATGCAAACAGGGTTCTGTATGGATGTCCTTTAATTAATGTTCTTCTTGCCTTTCCACTTGCCCTGCCTGTTATTTAGGTGGATGACTGAATCTAAAAAGGTTAACAGTTTAGCCTTACTTGTTTGATTTTTAGATGATGGATTGCTCTGTGACATATTGAAAACTCGGAATCTTATTTTAAAATATAACCATGTTTACACTTGAAAAACAAATGACTTAACAGCAACTGCCTTAATTAAATTGAGCATTCAAAGATTGCAAAATTGATGAGAAATAATATCTGTAACAAAAAAGTCTACCTTAAAAAAACATTCTGGCCATCATTGTGTTTGGTCCACAAAGTATTAAATAGAAAAATACCACTTTCCTGAATTGTTAGTTGACTAATTTGTCTGATCTTTATGAGGCTGTAGCCTTTAGTGGAGGCCGCCATTACAAAGGGCTGAGGGAACGTGCAGTTCTTTGGAAAATTCCCAGATGATTAGTCTCTGGAACTGGCAGATCTTTAAACGCTGCCTGATGAGAGAGCCAGATACTCGAGTTGAAGAGCCAGATACCGGGGGTGACTGTTCAGTTCATATTTGGAGAGTGAACAGAAACATGACTGACTGAATGCTAATATTGTTCTTTGACAGTGCAAATTGGAAGCCTCTTTCAAATGTAATTGCTTTTATTGACTGTTCTGTTAGTCAGAGGAACAGAAATTCAGTCCAAATGATACTGATGCAATAATCTACTTGTATCTGGCCAGCGTGTAATCCATGTTTTGCATATCCTCTTTATAAGGCAAAATATGTCACCATTAACCAATAAGCTAAAAACATTAGGTTGCTTAAAATAGTAAATCAGTGTTGCTTGAAGACAGTCTTAAGCTAAGAATTTAAATTATGTTCCACAGCTCTGAAGAGGGAACTTTACACATTTCGATAAATCAACAACAACCTTCCCCCTAACTTCTTTTTAAAAATAACCAGAGTGAGAAATCTTTCTGTCTTAAGTTGACACATTTCTTTGAGGTGGCAAAGTGTGGCATGCTTAGATTTAATTTTGAACTAATTTAAATTCAGTAATGCACCAAATTCCTATGACCTGAACATCATAGATCGATTCAAAAGTAAAAAAAAAAAAATAATAATTATGCATAAAGATATTCATATACACCAGTATAGTTAAATTATTGGAAGTAAATAAGTTTAAATGAAACCTGCATCCACTGATTGCCTCATCAAGCATCCGTGTACCATCAAGTCCTCATCCTACCATCCCACAAGACTCTGTTTTAAAGTTGCTCCACACAGGGATTCTCCTGTTCTTCAGCTGAGCTTTGACCCTGCTTCACCCCATCTCCTCCTTCACACTCTCAAGCTTCACCTGAATACTTCTCCCTTACAGTCTCCACCACCAGTGTCCAGAACCCAGGGGAAAGGCTTCACTAATCCTAATCTTAAAATGAACATCCAAGCTCATAGACATTTGCAGCTTTCTTGTCTTCTGCTGGGGTCTGAGGACCAAAGAACTTTTCTAATTTATGTCAATAAATATCTCTAATTACTTCTTTTTGTCTGTGTTTGTCTCTCCAGATTGAATCACTGTTTGCTTTAGGCCAAGACTAAAATGTCAACATTATTGTTCAGAAAGTTTTCAGCGGCCTGATTCTGTGGGCTTGAAGTACTATTGTCATAAGGACATTCTGTTGCGCAATCATGATCTTTTTTCAAGGTGCCATCGGAAAGTTAAAACTTTCCATCAACAAGCCAAGCACTAGCAGTCTCTTCCACCACTGTTCAACAAACGCACTTGCTTGCCTACACTGCTCAGTGCATCTTTGGCCTGTATTGTATTGTATTTAAATTAATTTTTTTAAAAAGTAAAACAAAACAAAGTAACTTGTTCATAATGTTCATGTAAGTGGGTGGTCAGTTAAATCTTGTGGCAATGAGCTGAGTCTGGTGTTTCACTATATTTTTAGTCTTTGCACACACATGTTCCTGCCATCTGAAAAGATGCCGTTGTGGTTCCCGGCCCTGAAGCCAAGTGTCCCAAAACTGTTAAGGATTTTATACCAGTAGCTCTGACCTTAGTCGTAATATAAATCTTTGAAAGGTTAATCAGAGGTGAGATCTTAAAGACTCACCTCTGAAAATATTCTGTGAGAAACAGACTGAACATTCTTTAGACCCCTTGCAGTTTGTCTACAGGCCTCACAGAGGAGTAGAGGACGCCCAGAATGGACGACATCAAATCCTACCTGAAACTGCTGGCTAAGGATAAGCGTAAATACAGTAAGATTGTTATTCACGCTGGTGGTAATGACACCTGGTTACACCAATCGGTGGTCACTAAAGTTAGTGTTGCTTTGGTGTGTAAGTTTTCTAAAACAATGTCAGACTCCGTAGGTTTCTCTGGTCCCCTGCCTGATCTGACCAGGATCCTGACCAGGAAGTAGAGCCATAGTTTAACACACCTCTCTGCAGCTTCTGTATTGTTACCCACCCATTACCCTATTGAGACAGTGTCGTTCCCACGGCCAAAACTGAACAGATCAAAAATGGATCTAAAATGAGCCAATCATAAAAATCTAATAAAAATCAATATGACTCATCTTGAACCAAAAAAATAAAACAATTAAATGTGGTCTATTGAATATGAGGTCTCTCCCTCCAAAGACCTTGTTAGTTAATGAATTAATTTCTGATAATCAGATTGATTAATTTTGTCTCACAGAAACCTGGCTTCAAGAGGACTACGTTAGTATGAATGAGTCAACTCCCTCCAATTATTTAAATTTCCACATTCCCAGATTTACAGGAAGATGAGGATGAGTAGCAACAATCATTCAGTCTGATATTATTAAGTAGTCCCAGGCCAATATAAAACTAGAATTCTTTTGAACATTTAACCCTCAGTTCCCTCACTCAAACTGCAAAGCAATAAAACCTCTTCTATTTGTTGTTTTGTATTATCCACCAGGCCTTTACTCTCATTTTTGGATCAGTTGTGAGACGTCTTATCTGATTTGATGTTAAACACTGACAAGGTTATTATAGTGGGGAATTCTAGCGTTCATGTTGACACTGAATTTGATTACTTAATGAAGCCTTTAAAACTATCCTAGATTCTATTGTTTTTGCTCAAAATGTGCATAAACCGATGCACTCTTGCCTACATACTTTAGACATTGTGCTGACATATGGCATTGATTGTGAAGAATTAACAGTATTTCCTCACAACCCTGTCCTATCTGACCATTTTTAATAACCTTTGAGTTCAATTTAACCGAGTTCTATAAAGAAAAATAAGATAATTGGCACCCTCCCAAACATGATTATCTCATCCTCAGTAAGTGAGGCAGCGTTGGAGGAATCTTTAGAACCTGCGCAGTGTTTGAACTGTTTAGCAGCAGTAGAGCTTTCTGAGCTATCTAAAATTTTGGCTTAATCTAAACCTTCTACTTGTATGTTAGACCTAATCCGAACCAAGTTATTTAAGGAGGTATTCCCTTTGATCAGTGGCCCTATTTTAGACATGATTAATCTATCCTTAGTAAATGGATATGTACCACAGGCTTTTAAAGTAGCTGTTATTAAACCTTTACTTAAGAAACCATCTCTTGATCAAGATGACTTAATAAATTACAGGCCTATATCTAATCTTCTTTTCCTATCTAAAAATCTTGAGAAAGTAGTTGCTAATCAACTATGTTAACATTTATAAAGTAATGACCTATATGAGGAGTTTCAGTCAGGCTTCAGAGCTCAACATAGCACTGAAACTGCTCTGGTGAAGGTCACTAATGATATTCCCATGGCCCCAGATAATGGACTTGTGTCTGTACTTGTTCTGTTAGATCTCAATGCTGCATTTGATACAGTTGATCACAATATTATCCTACAAAGACTTGAACATACTGTAGGGATTAAGGGGAAAGCATTAGGCTGATTTAAATCCTATCTGTCAGACAGATTCCAGTTTGTTCATGTTAATAATAAATCTTCTTCAAAGTCTAGGATCACTTGTGTAGTACCACAGGGTTCAGTCCTTGGGTCAATTCTCTTTACTATATATATCCTTCCGATTGGCAAAATTATCAGACAGCATGGGATTAATTTCCACTGTCATGCTGATGATACTCAGCTATATGTATCCATAAATCCTGATGAATCCAATTAATACTTACTACAGGCATGTCTTGATGACATCAAAAGCTGGATGACTTTACATTTCCTGCATTTAAATTACAGATTTTGTAATCTTTGGACAAGAGTCCTCAAAAAATAAACTTCTTAATCAATCACTTAATCTGGATGGCATTAATTTGGCCTCTGGTAATAAGGTAAAAAATCTTGGTGTAATTTTTGACCAAGACATGCCATTTAAATCCCATATTAAACAGGTTTTCAGAGTTTTCTTTTTTTACCTCTGGAATGTTGCCAACATTAGAAATATTCTGTCCAGGGCTGATGCTGAAAAACTAGTCCATTCATTTGTTATCTCAAGGCTGGACTATTGCAATTCTTTACAATCAGGAAGTTCACAAAATGCAGCTCAAAGTCTTCAGCTGATCCAAAATGCTGCAGCAAGAGTTCTGTTGAAAACCAACAAGAGGGATCATATTTCTCCTATTTTAGCTTCCCTTCATTAGCTTCCTGTTAAATCAAGAATAAAGCCCATAATAATCAAGCTCCATCATATATCAGAGCTCTGATTACCCGTATGTTCCTAACAGAGCACTTCACTCTTAGACTGCAGGTCTACTGGTGGTTCCCAGAGTCTCTAAAAGGAGAATGGGAGGCAGATCCTTTAGTTATCAGGCTCCTATCCTGTGGAAGCAACTCAAGTTTTGGTCCATGAGGCAGACACCCTGTCTACTTTTAAGACTAATCTTCAAACTTTCCTTTTTGACAAAGCTTATGGTTAGGGTGGCTTATGTTACCCTGAGCTATCTCAATAGTTATGCTGCTATAGGCTTAGGCTACTCGAGGACATCAGGGTCTATTTCTCTCATTCTGCTGAGTTCTCCTACTGTTCTCCAATTTGCATTGCTTGTCGTCATTTCAGCTTTTAACTTTTTGTTCTCTCACTTTTTTTCTTCATAGTAGGTGTGTTAGCTGTGACATCATCCAGGGAAGACAGATCACCCGCTATTACCATATAATGTAGAACAGATTCTGTGCTTCTGTGCTTTTTGTCTCTCTTATTGTGTCTCTGCTCTGTCTTCTCTAACCCCCAGTCGGTCGAGGCAGATGACCGTTCATACTGAGCCTGGTTCTGCTAGAGGTTTTTTCCTTCAGGAGGAGTGAATGCTGCTTGTCAAGACTTGATGCAATCAACTGGGTTCCCTTAGATAGGAATTGTTTTTGACCAATCTATATAATCTGACCCAATCTTTATAATCTGATTGAATTTCACTTTGGAAAGTGCCTTGAGGTGACATGTTTCATGAATTGGCGCTATATAAATAAAATTGATTTGAGTTGAATTGAACTCTTACTCTACTGAACCTGTTTTTTAAACACTTGGATTTTAATGGGACACACGCCAGCTTTTAATATAATACAATCTCTCATTTTAATCAAATGGCTCCTTGAACAGAGTGCCTTAAGCAATAAGGCACTGGCTGGTTAGATTTTTTAATTAACAGGACACAGAGGGTGAGAGTAAACAACTCTCTCAGATTTTAAACATACTTCCTCTGGGTCACCTCGAGGCTGCGTACTGTCACCTCTACTTTTTATTCTATACACAAATGAGTGTCAGAGTAAATATGATAACATGTGAATCATCAAGTATGCAGATGATTCTGTTATTTTTAGCCTACTTAAAGAGAGTAAAAGCAGCCACGGCCCGGTGTCCGCCGACTTTGTCCAATGGTGTCAGGGGACTTACCTCCACCTTAACACTGGTAAGGCAAAATATGTGATCATTGATTTTGGGAGGAAACCTCACACGCACAAAGTCAGTTTAATTAAAGGCCAAGACATTGAGAGAGTGCAGACATATAAACACCTTGGGATTATTTTAGACGAAAAAAGTAACTTTGAAGCAAACTGTAAAACTGCGTGTAAGAAGGCCTACCAGTGCCTTTTCTGCTTAAGGAAACTCAACCATGTTAACATTCACAGAACCATACGGACCATGTTTTATTGTGCTATTATCAAATCGGTTTTATCTTTTTTTCCAGTGTCATGGTTTGGTCATGCAACCCCGAAAGAAAGGAGTTCACTTCAGCTGATAGTTAAACTGTCGTCTAGACTGATTTGAGAATCCCAACAATCTGTTGCATCCTTGTACATCAGGCAGGTACAGCGGATGGCCTCTTCTTTTTTAAAAGATGACTTGCATCCCCTTCACTGTGAGTTCCAGCTGCTTTGCCCCAGACAGAGGTTCTTGGTCCCTAAATATAGGACCAAACACTTTAAAAACAACTTTGTTCCCACTGTGGTTACTGAAATGAACAAGCTGAAATGCTGCCGGCACTCTCACAGGATTTTAAAAGATTTTAATGGACTTTTCAGGATCTTAGTGAATATCATGCATTTTATAGGACTATCTTACCTTTTTTAAGGACATTTTTATATTTACAGCCCTCATAGGATTTTAAAGGATTTCATTGAAGTTTTGGAGATATTATTGGACTACCGTATTTGTTTTAAAGAAATGTTGATCAAAGCCCATTATGGTAATGTGTGTTTTTATCTGTCCTGTAATTTATTCTCATAGGCCGGCTTCTTTAACTTTAAGCTGGGCCCTGTTATGTGTCCTAATTGAACTCGTGGAACCTCTAGCACTTTGAGCATGCCTTGATGCAAATGGTTTTGGGTATGACATTAAGATTTTTATGTTCGCACCTCTCTCTGCTTCTCTCTCTTCGGAGAAGGTCGCTTTTATTCCTGCTCCTGCTCTCTCTCCCCCCCACCCCTGCTTCTGCTGGGTTTTTGTCTTTTTGAGCACTCTCTTCATATCACCCGAACTCTGGAAACTGTGGATCTGCTCAGCTGGTCTCAATGCTATTGATAAAAATTTTTCGACGGGAAGGCAGGGAAAACGGGACGCGTCCTGTCATGATGGGACACATTTCATGGGATACACCCAGGATTCTTGGAACATGTGGAAAATGGTGGGGTTTTTTTCCGATTTTGTCAGTCGAGGACGTGGAAGACCTATATATGTTTGGATTCATGATACTGGAACTTCTTCTATTTGGATTCAGAGGATTTTTGATGTACCAACAAATTCAGAGGTTGTCGGTAGCAAATATGACCATGATCAGGCTGCCGGCCACATTTGATGCGATCACTAAGGCTGTGAACAAGCAGAACCATAAATTGGGCGAGTAGAGCTGTAAGCTAGATGTGATGGAACGCAGACTGGCTTCGGTGGTTGAACTCAGAGGATAGAGGGGGAAATCTGGATGTGAAGCACGGAAGAAAGCCCAACAAATTTGGAATAAGATAAGATAAGATAGGCTTTATTGATCTCACATTGGAGAAGTTCACTTGTCCCATCGGCTCAATCGTCAATCAATAGTCAGAAGAAGGTGCCAAATGTAGGAAAAGGTGCATCAGTTATAAGAATAAAAATACAAAAGAAAATAAGAATAAAAATACAAAAGAAATCGGAGTAGGCAGATGATGTCATATGTACATTCACAGTTATATACATATATCTATATACATATGTATTGACATATATTCACTTGGTGATGGCAGCAGAAGTCACTTCTTTCAGGATTATTGCACGGGTTATAGCACACTATTGGGTTCGCCACGTGGAGCCAACGATGAAAGACTTTAAAGCTGATGGAAAAGTTGGTGCAGCTTGTTCCTCATAACAAATAGTGTATTTGGATTAGGCTTCCCCTTATCAAAAACTCTCGTGGATGTTATGGCGAAAGGGCCCAGAACTACTCCCCCCCACTCCCTCCACCCCGCGGACACCTGTGGATGCGTTCAGAACTGTGGAGCCGGTTGATAAACTTTCCATCATATCAAGGACAATGGCCCTCTGGACAGTGTTCATGGACAAACTGCACACATTCAGACACACACACACACACACAACTGACGCCCATAAAACTACATGAACTTACATACAACATGTCTCCAATGTTAACCCTCTGCTTAAATGTTGTCTCGTTATATGTGCTTTTCTCTTGCAAAGATTTTTTTGATATCTAAAACTGTACTCTTTTAGGATAAAGTGTGAAACATGCCTTTTTTCCCTCTCTCCCCAAATGTGGCTCCTATATTTCCACAGAGTTAAAGGCAGTGCCCTATGGAAACTGCATCAGGCGGGGTCCTTGGCAGCATGGCCTCAGTCAAATCCCTTCCCTGAAATGTTTGTGATGTATGTGATGGTGGGTTGTACTGGAACTGTAATTTTATTCTGAGATTAAATTATTTCTGATTCTGATTCTGCTGGCATAACCTTTGGTGTAACATATTCTACTTTAGGCCAAGTCACTCTATGAAAACGCAACAGCACCTGCCAGAGTCACAAAATACGGTGGTCATAGAATACTGTGCAACACCGGCGCCTGGGGTTCACTCCACGCTGCCTCTCTCAAGCCTTCTCTCTGCAGCAGCGGTTGCCCTGTCCTCTACCGCACACACACAACACTGGTTAGATCAGTAGCCATGAAGAACAACTTTTTGTATCACACAATCTTTATAGTACAAAAGTTCACATCTTTAAGCGTAGTAGATCCGGTATTTCCCTCTCCGTAGTGTTGAGTCTGCAAATCACGGTTTATTTTTTCCTCCCATTGCTTCACTGTCAGCTGGCTGGCCACACCCATGGCCAATCACTGACCAGCAGTCAGCTCATGTAAGAGCTGTACTCTACTCGACAACCCCCCCACGCCCTTTGGAGTGGGGGAAAAAAAACCTCAAGAAGTTCTCAAAGCGCGCAGTGGAGAGTAGAGTACGGCCCAGTGGAGTCCATGAGAAAGTCCCATAAATAGAAGTAGGGCTGCAAGACAATTGGCACCACCAGGCCCTCTGACCACATATATAGAGTTCTGGAAGCAGGCAAGGTGTTTCTGACACAACTGCGAGAGTGAGAAGGGGGGGGGGTTGAACCGACAACCCTCCGATTACAAGAGGAACTCCATAGTCTTTGAACCAATGTTATGCTTGACTGGTGTGTACGGTCTGAACACAGAAAATACTGATATGATTATGTGTCCCATTTATACTGATTCATGCATAATGATTAGATCTTGTTTTGACCCATGGAGGTGTTCGTGTTCTGGACTCTTTTATTCATGCAACACCACAGACAGAAGGAGAGAAGGTCGAGATTCAGTTAACTGGTCCAGTTGCAGCTCTCTGCTGGAGCACTCAAAGCTGCTCTGATTGCATAGCAGCGTCCTCATTAGCATTCAGACAGAGTGCAGGTTTGCAAAGCTGCTGTCGGCCTACTTATCACAGCGAGGTGGTTAAAACCCATAGCCATATGTATGTGTCAGCCTGCATGAAATACTGTATCTTATCTCCGTGCAAAGATCTGGATACTTACCACAGTTCCAGCTGTTCCAATAGCAGACAACTGCAGTAAACTGCCAGGGCCATTTTTCAAGTGGAAGGCTCCGTATTTGTGATCCTCCTGGCTGTGCTCAGTGTGCCGGGCGTTGAGTGTTTTAGAAGGCACTCAAGCAGAACAAAACCCATGAGCAACCTTTGTCGCGATTCAACTTGGGAGGCTTTTAATTTAAAATCTTTTCATCAACCTAACAAACACACTTAACAACCAGGAAGAATAAAAGTGAGCAGATAAAGATGCAGATGAGGCACACAGTTCTGCTTCCTTGGGAGTTTACTTGATACACAGCAGGAGAGCTCTAGCTATCACAGATTACACAGATTTGAGAAAAAGCAGTATCAGTTTATGTTACTACATTTCGTTGAGAGACCAGGCAGATGACAAGGAAAAGGGGCGAGGGAAATGCAGCAAAGATGAAAACTGTATCCAAAGGAAGCCTAAATAAAAATTTTTACTAGATAGTGTGACTTAAAAAGAGCAGGGCACCCGCTCAGACACTTTGCTTCTGGGTATTTAAATCTGATTTATTTATTTTGTTTGTAGTAAAGAACTATCCAGTAGGGATTTATAAGGGGATAACCCTGTGCTTGGCCCTTAGGCTTTATTTATGCGCTAAAGAAGCAGTACCTCTAAATTTAAACCTCCAATTTTACACATCATTATCACTGCTACTTTGCTGGCTGTGTGGTACTCTGAGATTTGCTTGCCTGGTGGCTGGACTGTGTTTCAAGCCCAGAAACAGAGAAATGTAGTGATCTGAGGTGTGCAAAGCCTTGTGGGCCCGTTCTACGGCAAAGTCTGTGAAACAGTAAATTTCAGAGTGATTTGTAACTGATTCACGGTTAATGCTCACATCTCAGGGCTGCAGCAGAAGAGACAAGCTGGTTGGCAGGGTGAAGACTGTCAACAAGAAGAAACGGAGAGAGAGAAGGCATACTGCCTCCGAGATGACTGTGTACTGTGTGGGGGAGAGATGAAAGATGAGGTTCGGGGAGGCTGCTCCTCTGCTGGATGCGCAGCCAGGAACACAGAGAAATCAAAGAGTTCAAACTCAACCACCGAAACAAAGGCTGGAACAAAGTAAGGAATGCACAAGGAGAGAAAAAAAAAACAAAGGTCTTCTATGGTTTTGAAGTTGTGAGCAGAAAGTTGAAAGGTTTTGTGGCCCTGGACTCATTAAAGAAACAAACAAGAGTTGCAAAGGGTCAGTTGGTTTTTTAAATTTTATTTTATTTTCTGAGGCTTTAAAAGTGGATCGATTAAATGTTCCCACTGAGAAAAATTAATACAGTAGGAATTTGAACAAAAGCACCAAAATACAATTGCCAGACCAATAGGTCATCATGAAATAAGAGTCAGGAAACATCCTGAGTTGCAGTATCAGATTTCATATAAACAGTTTCCACCATTTGCAGGGAACACTGTCCATCTGCAGTGGATAACTCTGTACGCATCTTCATTTTGTATGAATACAGACTGTTTGATGCCAACCCAAAGAGGGGCCAAGACCAAAGTGGACTGTTACTGTTATAAAACAACTTGAAACTTAGAAATAAAATCATAGAGGTTTATGCTAAAACTAATTTATCAATCGTAACTACATCTTCACAATGTATGGTTAGGTAGACTTGATTTACATATATTTCTGTTTATAAATTGGATATGTTTGTCTTGTAAATTACGTTAAGATAAAGGGACTCTGTACGAATAAAAGCCTTTCTGTGAGAGACAACCTTTGAAACCCCCTATCACAAAAGCGATGCAGTTTAAAGATCAATAAGCTAGGGATAAGTTAAACCAATACAGCATTTTTTTTCTTATCCACCATTTTACTTTTTATCAGGAAGTGACTTTGCCCAGAAACACCATTTTCAACAATAGTTTAAAGGTTCCGAAAATTGAAAACTGCTGAGACATGACTGAGATTGGATTTTTTTGAGATAATAGAAATCCATTTCTTGTGTCCCTTTTCTCGAGCTAACCATCAGTTTCAACCTCAAACTATTCTGGGTTAAAACTAAATAAATACAACAAAAGTCATCAAATAACTACTAAATAAACATGTTTTTTTAGCTGACCTTCGCATTAGAAACCCTGGACAAACCCTTTAACACAATGTAGACTGATACAAATTTTCCTCAAACAACTTGTAGTTTCAATGCAGTCTAAAGCTGGTTGATGCAGATTTCAGAGATTCCAGAAATCAAATTAGAAGCACTTTAGTGCCACCTACTGGTCAGAATTATGGCCAGTTATGCCTAATTCAGCTGAATCACACACTAAACACTTAAATTTATATCCATTATATGTTGCATAGCAATCAATTATGAAAGTATAAATCCATCTTGACAGCAAAATTACTTTTTAAAATAAATAAATTTAGGAACTGAAGGTTATACAGTCTCAATCCTTCAACAAAATAATCAACACCGGATGCTTGATAAAACCGTGAGTCCAAATCCATGAAGCTATGATATTAGTTTTAGTTTTTGCCCATAATTTGTACCCACTCTCAGCCCTGTTACTGCAATCTCATTCACAAAGCAAATAGCTCTAACACCATGGCAGTGAAAAAAAATATTATTTATTGACAACTAGCTACATTCATCTGAAAGATAAACAAACTGAGGAAGTCAGAAAATTATCCAAACAACATAAGGATAAGGTGCTTTATTTGTCATTATACATACTAGGTACAAACAATGGACTTTCGTATCTCAGATGGAGGGTTAGCCTGATGGTTGACCCGATCAGCATGTCTTCAGTAGTTGGGGAAACCGGAGCGCCCATAGGAAACCTATGCAGACACGCGGAGAACATGCAAACATCTAACAGTATTAGGGTGAAATAACAAGGTTGGGATTCTGAATGAAAATGTGTGGTTAAATGATTCACGCATTGATACTGTATTGTGTGAAAACAGCTGTGACTCATGAAAAACGGCATGTTTTAATGCCCTCACCAGTATAGCAAGTTTATATTTACCTACGTGATTATAAATAGTAATTTGTGTGACTAGCAGGGTTGGGTATCTCTGCTATTTGGCTGGTATGATACATACCTTGATAAAAGTCCTCACAATCCACAAATTTCTCGATACAATTTAAGTTACCTCTCATTCATGATCAGATCTGATTCACTGTTTTCACTTGATGGACTAGAAAAGGTTAGGATGAAATTGTTAAGACAAAAACAAAACAATAAACAAACTCTTTGTTTCGCATGATAGTCTTTTCCCGTTAGTTAAGTCCATTGCTATGAGCCAGCAGTGCAATATGAAAAATTCGGCAAACAGATGTGTTCATCAGTAACTCAACAGTGGGCAGAAAGTAGTATTTTCTAGATTTCAAGCTACTACAAGTAGATATCCTTTCAATTTTTTTTTTTTAACTGCTCTTAAATGGGGAAATCTACACCTATTAATAATAATGGGACTTACAAACGTGCCTCTGTGATTAAGCAAATACCAGTTATGTTGGAATACCCCAGACTGGGATTCGAAGCCAAGATGTTCTCCTACTATATAGGGGTAGTTTTTTAAAGTTGTCCCCACAGCTTAGCTATTTTTCCAACATGGAGTTCGCTTATTCTCCCTGTCCATGCATGGATTTTCTTTGGGTCTTCCTCCCACAGTCCAAAAGCATGACTGTCCTTAGTGGCTTGTGTGCATGATTTTTGTTGTTCATTATATCACTATGTCACCCTGTGATGGACCAGTTCCTTATCTTACACACTTCTGACATCAGGGTCGAACCCACATGCCATATAGTAAGGGAGATCTTCGGGAATCATCTTGATCCATATGATCAGGGTGAATGAAACCGTGGTAAACTGATGGTGACATGAAAGCTCTTCCAGGGTGTATTTTAGCTCACAGGCCTACAACAGGAAAAGAAGATTTTCCCCAGAATGCACCAACTCTTTCATGTTTTGGCAAACTGTGACAGGAGAGAGAGACTGTTTTCTTGGCGGTACAATTTGAGGACCAAATTGTTCTTTGCGAGGGCTTCGTGAATTACTCTGATGGAAGCTGGTCTGGATGTGTTTCACTAATATACAGTTGTTTCTCAATATGGCTGACGCATTAGAAAAAAATTAAAGCAGTTGTCAAGATCGACACCTTTTTAACCTCCTTATTTGGTTTAAGCAAACATGAAAGACTACCAGTAAGTTTCTGTTTGAACTACTTGTGACCTGCCTGGTGCACGCTGCCATTTTCCTTTTAGCTTTCTGCTTATTCCAGATGAATGGCTGGCTGGTTTTAGCATACAGGTTAGTTGTGCCAACCTGCCTTCCGACAAATCTGAGACACAAGCCATGAAACCACCTGGGCAGTAGACACAGAGTGTGTGTTATGCTCGGTGAGGAAAGCTACTGAAGAACAAAACAGTGATTGAAATGAGGATTTATCAGGAAGAAAGCGTTCTCTGACGTCTCTTACTCTAACACCATCTCAGCCTATGTTTTTGCCAGTCAATGTTTGCAATACCTTTTCTACATAGCCTGTCAAGGGCTGATTCTCTTTCGATGCTGGATATTGTTCTGCAGCCAGGAACCTTCGAATACGGTGGCAGAATCTAGGCTTCCAAAGAGATATACTATATATATATATTCTTTTAAATAGAAATGTGTGAGGACGGAGGGAATAATCACCCGAATGAATTCCTGGATTTTCACAGAGCAGGCTTTTATTTCTAGTTATTTCATGAAAACCTCCACAGTCGCGCTGGGATTTAATAACGACCTGAATTTACAGAGATGTGTAGGTGTAACTTAAATAACTGCACAGTCTGGTAGAGCGGAAATCTGTCAGAGTCGCACGCAAAGCGGGTCAGAGAACTGTATTTGCAGCACTAATACAGTCACAACTCTGAACTTAGTGAGAGGGATTAATGAAAAATGTAGCTGCACAGATTGTTATTAATTACAGTTAAACATCAAATTGGCTGCTGGAAGTAGGCATAGCAGTCAGCATGGTGTACAGTATGTACAGCTCAAGCTGGGCCTATACCCCATTGTGGAAAATATATCACACTGAAAACAGATGAGATAAAAAGCTGTCAGACAAGGGAAGCATCCTCTGGCATTTAATCACAACTTATGTTATATATATATATATATATATATATATATATATATATATATATGACTTTATGTAAATATACTAAAGTATCTTAGTTTTTGCCGTGAGTAATGTACAAGTTACAAAGTCTTCTCATTGCACCTATATTACCTTAAATATATCAGTGACTCTGTGAGATGGTTGGACAGAAACATCAGCATCGTACTCATACTGCATATCCAGTACCCCTGGGCCTGTTGCCACAAATCCATGTTTTACACTCTGATGATCAGGGTCAATAACTCTTAACGGCCATGTTAATATTGGATCAATGCCGAGTGGCATCCAGAGCCTCCGAGAGAGCCAGCGCTAATCGATCCTAGCAATTGAGCCATGCTGACAGCAGAGCAGATAGGAATAGTTGGGTGGCGGCTGTATTGGGACATCTTTAATGTGGAAATGACTACCGCCATAAGGTTCATGGGCAACGACTAAAACATTTTTGCCAGAATCTAGTAAAAATCATAAGATGTGGTGTGCGGCAACCCTTTAATGCATTTACCAAAGAGCAGAGGAAAAGGCTCGGTTATCAGAAAGGATAAAATGACTCAAATATTTCTGGCAGCACATTTTTCAGCCAGCTGCACAGGGTTCTGTGTGTGCCTTTAATATTTTGATCATTGTTTCCTCTCACAATGAAGGACGTCACGGTCTCAATGGCTTTGGAAAATAATTCATGATCCAATATTCAGCAAAAGTGAAAAGAAAGTGAGTTTTGGGTCAGGAGTTAGGAGGGTAGACAAGGGTCTGTCCTCCTAACTCCATTAAGGCAGAACTCGCTGCTTCATTGGATTGACACGCTGATAGGCATCATGGCCCTTAAAAATAAATGTTTCTCCCATATTCCCCATGATCTTAACTGAAACAAATCAACAAAAAGCCTTTCCCAAAAGTATCTTAATGCTTTTAAAATATGGCTGCATCATAACAGGAAAAGTTGTATTTGTTTTAATCTTTCTAAATATTGCAGTCTCAATATGGATTATGAATAATCCCACATTTTCCTGACTCTTGCCTGTCAATTCCTTGATCATGATGTCTCCACCCCTCTTTGATCCTAAGCATCTTAGCCAGTAAAAAAAAAAAAGTACACCGAGTACGGACATAGCCGGCAGTGAAATTCTGTCTAATATGTCCCACAAACATTTATTGGCATGGACAATTTGCATGCTTAGCATTTAAAATATATCCTACCACATATGGCTACCAGAAGTCGATTTCGGATGGGATTTGATTTATTGTGCAGCTCTGTTTTAAAGTTGTAAATGATTTCCTGCCAAGTATGTCCAGTGATTCCTGGTAGCATAACTCAGGTTCAAAGGAACTTTATGATCATGGCTATTAACAGGGGCTGTGTGGTGGTGCTTTTGTCTTTCTTGACTTGCAGCAGGAAGGTTTCTGGCTCATCATGAATTTTGCTGTTTCTTTCTGTGCACAGGTGAGATCTCTCGGGGTACCCCGGCATCCCCCCATAGTTTGGTCTCTCTGAATTGATTTAAATGTGTAGATACATACAGCCATGTTCTATAAATCTCAATTGCTACTCTACTATTACTATTCTAACTAAAAGTGTATTTATTTCAGTAACTCTATTCTCTAAGTGAAGCACACTATATAGAGTAATTACACACACTGATGTTTCCAAGCGTTTATTTCTCATGATTAGGATGTTTTTCTGCTTGCAGCTAATGAAAACATGATGTTTAAGTTTAAGATATTACATGAGACCAGTAAAAATTAAATAAATAAGAATCTAACTCATGGACCGTGACTATAGTTTTCCTCTATATATCTGTGTTGCCCTATACTGGACTAGCCAACGGTCCAGGGTGCAGCCTTGCCTCTTGCTAATTGACTGCCGGGACCTCTCTGATGCTACAAATAATAGATGGCTGTATGAATGGATGGATTGATATCAACAGCCAATGCTAGCCCAGCATGCTTTGCAACACTACATATTATGCTCTGTACAACGATTGCATGACTACTGGTTGCCACAGGGCAAACCTTGATAAGCAGAAATACCTGAGAGTTTTTTTCCGGGTTTGAGTTGTCTAAACATTCACTGTATGTTACTCTGTCTATAATAGTGCTTAGACGCTCCGATCCATTGTGTAAGAGGAAACAAAAAAGATTGTTCTAAACAGCAGCAATTTTGTGTAACTTACAAAATGAAATTGAAGGTGATTTAAAATGAATGAGTCACTAGGTGAATTGGTGAATAATTCAAACCCACAATTTGTCATATTTGAAGAAATTGCAATTGGGAGTTTAATCTTTACTTCCTGTATGGGTGCTAGCTGTGCTTGTAGTGCTACATGGCTTACAGAAGAACAGGAAATCAGGATTCAATTTAGACCAGTATGTTTTTTTTATACTGCCCTCTGCTATACATTTTACTACTAATAGCATTAATGTTGGCTTCTCTTCCCAATAGAAAGTATTTTCTCTGATGCCAATGCATTATTACAAAAACTTTTAAATTGCTCCATCTTTCTGGCACCTCAGAGGAGCAGCCTCGTTTATCTGCCATATGCTGTGCTCATAGTTGGCCATAAATGTCAGTAGAAGATGTTCTTTAGAAAACAAGGAATCTAATAAATAATATATATAGCTATGTTGGCTTACAGCACAAAATGGGCGCAGAAAAAAGCTCCTCAATTCTAAGTATGCGTACCTCGAGTGTTTTGGTGAAATGGAACCGAAAGTTCATACAGTGTGGTCTAAACCTTGAAGACTGAGACTTTATAAAGGGAAAAAAAGATATGCCTGATCAAGTCAGGGTCTGAAGCACTTATTCCTTTATTTTGCGCTCTGCCTGGCTCCCTTGGACACAAAAAAGCTCTTCAAAAGATTGTCAGAAAATATTTTGTATCAACAGGTTAATTCAGTAACTCTTATGATTGACATTAATATCTTCAGTCTTCATGAATTAGTGAGTATACTCCCCCTGCTGTGTATATGATACACACACACACATATATATATGTGTGTGTGTGTGTTTGTTTTTACTGAACATGAATAAATTCCTTTAATGCATGAGAAAAAAACACATTAGTAAATTACCTTAGGGGTTTCAGCATAATGTAATTGATAAGACAAAATTAAAAACAGACTTCCTTTCAAAAACATTGTTGGTCAACAACACAAAGATTTAGAAGGGACATAGTGTAGATTTCTTGTTTTAGTTTAAAACAGACAGAAAAAGTCCATATACTTAAAAACCTCTGCAAATTGTAGTCAGGTAAAGTAAAATAAAATAACATATAGAAACAGAACATGGCACGGGCACCATGAGAAAACATTTAAATAATAATCAAAAGTAAAAAAGAAAAAAAAAAGAAAAAGAGGATTACAGCTCTTCATGAATTTCCCCCAGAGCATTTCCTGTGCATGTGTGCTTTTGGATCAGGTCCTAACAGGACCTCTGGTGCCTCTAGTCTTCCACATCCCGCTGCGTCATCTGTGTATAAATAGATTTCTGTGCTTAAATTGAAACCACTTTTGCCCTGAAGTCCCAGTATACCATGTTTCAGCCCCTGCTGCCCTGGAGAGCAGCGTAGCAACACATCTGTTCCTCTGCTACTACACCTTGGTGTTTGTGAGAGAGAAAGGCTGACAGTGACTGCAGGCAGGTGGAAGAATAAGTACCTTGCCAATAAGCACTCAAACACACACACATCCTCCAAAATAGTCGCTTTAATGCTTGCTGCTGTGAAGCAATACAAAGCCGCAGAGACAGATGTGAAAATGGGACAGCGAAAGGTGTGAAAATATGCATCTGTGCCCATGCTAGGAATCGGGGGTGCACGCAGACGTAAACAGATTCAGCAGAGCAAGGTGCTGATCGTGTGTTTTTTTTCTTTTTACCTTTTTTTTTTTTTTTTTTAGAAAATGAAAAAGAGGAAAGCATAAACGAGAATGGATGACGATGCAGATGGGGGAACTTTGGGAGCTCTTCGGCCAAATGTGCATTGAATTTATCTCCTGCTGATTCTGATCATTACTTTCCATCCTGTATGCAAACCCAGACAAACAACTCTGAAGACAGCTCTTTTTCTCTAACCTGGCCAGCCACATTAATAATGTGTGGCACTCCTCGTTCTGCATATTATCGGTCTGGGACTGCTCCCATTGAATCTGTTTGAGGAAATGAGGGACATTTAGCAGATATGTCTGGGCTGATTGGGCCAAATGACACCTTGTGCAAACCTAGCAAAGGTTGGTTTTAACCAATCACGTTATCGACTTAAAACGTAAACAGCAGACGTCATAAAGATAAGCCAGTCAAGGCATGTCTTCTTCTTTCAAGGATGAAATTGTGGATTCTTACAAAAGAGATGCGATAGCAGCAGCAATAGAAACCTGCGCTGCCATGTTTCTATTGATTCGGCTGGGCCCCGCCTTAAACCAAAATACTGCAACGTGATTGGCCCGGACCTTTTTTGGTTCAGACACAAACGGTTGAATGCACAAATATAGCGAGAATTCATCCTGCTGACAAGGACACTTTTTTTCTCTGGTGGGAGTTCAAAGCACATCTATAATCACATGAGCACAAAACCTGACTCGCAACAGACAACGTTTTTGCCACATCTCAATCACACGTTAAATCTTCAGAAATACCTGCATTTGCTCTCAGACAGTTCCTCCTTAGAGAGAGCTGCAGGTCACTCACATCCTGGTGAAGCATAGTCTAACTCCCTTTGCCAGACTCATCTTCCCTCCTTTGTCTCTCTGGCTCTGTGAAGCCATACATGCAGCACGGTGGAGAGAAAAAGCCCATCATCTGTTAGGCCGGCCAGCCAGACCGACTTGCGCCGTAAACCCGGCATATCAGTCTAGAAAGAAGCGGTTAGAGCCCGATTTCATAGGCGGGACAAGGGCAGGACTAACAGGGCCTGCAGAAAAAGGTTAGAACCAATCAGATCACTACGGATGTGACAGAAACTCTGAGCGACACGCTCTGTTTTAGCTCTTACAGCAGCCGGCTGTTGAGGTTCTAAATCCTGATAATTCAGGACATAATAATGGGCATCAATAAAACATCGCTCTGTTGTAGCTACCAGCGTGACTGTTATGGTTACAGAAAAGCACTGCTGCATTATGGGTAATTCTGGTGCTAACCGCAACGCACCCCACCTCTTGCACTGCGATTGGTTAGGTAAGTTTTAGACCAGACAGTCTAAGCCTGCCCAGATTGACTATATAAATCAGTCTGGCTGGCCAGGCTAAATCATCTCCATACCTATGAAGAACGTGTCCTTCCCTTCAAAGATTTCTACAATTTATTTTATTTTTTCTTTGTCCAACTTACGGAACATAGATTTTTAGGGTCCAATTTCACGAGCCACGCAGTCTCGCACACACTCTGCCGGATCCGTAGAATCAAGAAAGCACTTTTGAGCAGAACCTGACTGATAACACGAAGAAGGCTCAAAGACCTCAAAAGATACCCGATCTAAAGGAATTCAAAAACAGATTAAAAGAAAAGTCGCGGACACAAAGGAGTCCAGAACAACATCCAAGGCACTGCACTGCTCACTTGCCTCAGGTAAGGGAAATGTTCACGGTTTAACAGTAAACAGGGAACCGGGCGAAATGTGCATCCCTGAGAGAATTGCAAGGACAAAACGCCTGCTGACCCATGAGTAAAACGAAACGAAACACAAAAGACGGCTTCACACCCTGGCACAACCAGTCAGAGGGTGTAAGAAGGCAATTATTTTATCACATAAGGCCAGGTGGGCATAGACATTATTTTCCTTTTAATGAATTAAATCATCATTTCAAAACACACAAAAGAACATTTAATTGGGTTACCTTTGATTAAAATTGTTTTGTTTGATGACCTGAAGCATTTGAGTGGGATAAAAAAAAAAAGCAGCAAAAACAGAAGAAATCTGTAAGGAAGCAGATCGTTTGATCCCAGCAGTGTTTGTGTGTCAAGTACATGAGCAAAGGTCTTCAGCTGATGTGCTTGTCCCTCCCAGCCAACTGTCCTCTCACATAAACATGCACATTGCAGAAACATACGCTGCGCCTCTCACACAGCAGATGTGCTCTTCAGGGCGACGCACACGCTGTGCCTGAAGTGAGATGTGGAGCTGTTGTGTTGCAAGCTTAATAACGGTCAGCTAAATGCACACAGAGCTTTCTGACCTCAAACGGCTATCGCAGCTGATGTTGCAAAAGCTGGTATTTTTCTAAATTGTATTTCGACTTTAGAACAAACAAATCTAGATAGAAATGTGTCGTTTTTTTTTAAGAGAAAGAAAATATGTGTTCACATTTAACTGTCAAACTACAGATGCTACAGTCTATTGCGTGCAATCAGAGTTAGAATGCATTAGTCACAGGTGATCGCCACTCCCGTCCACGAGAGGAATGCAAAGATGTATTTTTATCATCCGGTGTTAAATGCCACCCCATGAAACGAGTTAATGAAGATGGTATCTAATGCATTTGCCACCAAAGCAATGAGAGGATGGATGGTAATGACACAGCAAAACAGCAGCCCGTTTGTATTTAGCAGTTTGAACAAGTCCAGACTTCCCAGTGTTTATGTCAGCAGCAGAGGGCGAGTGGAAGCCATACGAAAAGGCAAAAGAGGGTAGAATTTGCCTATTTTTTGGCAACGCTTTGTGATGGATTTTACACTGTTTATCATGCGATGAGCAGCGGCGGATGCTAAACAAGTTCCAGCTGGATTTAAAACAATGTCTCACTTCATGCCTGAAAAGGCCAATTTCATTGCCCTCCTTGGATCTAATCAAAGGTCTCGTTTTAAATATGGCCCATGGGGCTCTGTTTAATTTAAAATCTATAAATGACTATTTAATTGTTTTAACTATAAAATTGATAGTAGACAAGCCCGAAATGGCTGAAAATAGCATGCAATCTTAGAGAATCCTCACTAACAAGCGTGGTTTAGTATTCTCTCTTGGTTTCTGAGAAGGTAACCTAGCATTTAATTATTTTTGCTGTAAGTAAGCCCATCATTAACTATGATGCCACAAACCCAGGTAAATTGACTGGACCTTTTCAGCACTGTTCTAGCCTCACCAAAATCCAAATCCAATTTTTGTATACAGTACAATAAAAGATTAAAAAAAAAAACAGCAAGTTTACCTATAGGGCTGTACAAACATCAGACAGATGAAAAAAAGAGATATAACCAAGACTATAAATGATTTAAGAACACTCATGAAACAGAACTCAGACAATAAAAAGAGCATATTAATTAACAACAGGACCAAAATGTTACTGAAAAAAAAAAAAGTTTTTAAAAGAGACTTAAGAACAGGAAGCAACGATGTCTGTTTAATATTTAAAGGCAATGTTTTCCAAAGTTTGGCAGCCACAAAAAAAAAAAAAAGCCTGATGTCTTCTAAGTTTCTACCTGGTTTCTGGGACAAATACAAGCAGGTGGTCGGCTGATCCCAGGGCCAGCGAAGGAAGATAAGGCAGGAGTAAACTAGAGAGGTAAAGAGGAGCAGGACTATTTAGGCATTTATAAACCAACATTAAGATTTTAAAATGCATTCTGTGATACACAGAGAGCCGGTGAATCCAACCCTCTGCATGAAGTAGCATATCATTTGTCAAAAAAAGTTCACACTAGTCCTTACGTCCTGAATTAAGAGTTGCTTAAGGGTCTTTAGATACGGTTTCCTTATATTATCTTTGTCTGCAACCGTAATACTGTATACATACCCCACACTCTTCTAAATAAGATGTATAAAGTGTATGAAAAGGTTTCATAATGGTAAGTGATGAATCATAGGCTTGAAATGTTATTGTTACAATAAAATTAAATGTGGTTAAAGACGACGTTGTTTTTATTTTGATCAGCTGACTCCAATAAGAGGAGACTGACAAGGTGGGACGTTCTGGAAAAAACAAAAAGTGACATCAAAAGGAAGCAGCATTCACACCGGGCATTTCCCTCTGCAGGGACTTCCAGCTGTTTGTGAAGATTTTTTTTGGAAATTTCTCAGCCTTATCCTGCGTATCCTGCTAAATAACGGGATCGACAGCCAGAACAAAACGTTCCTCATTGAGCTGAAGAAATGATTTTTATTAAAAAAAAAAAAAATTCACAGAAGAGGCGCACAGAGGAAGACATCCTCTTTTAAATTTAGGATCAATTCTGAATGGATTCCCTGACTAGAGAGTAGAGTTTGGGTTTGCTGGAAACAATAAAGAGCTCTGTAAGCAGGTTTCAGATCAATTTTGACAGATAGTGAGTCTCATGGTCACACTTGCATTTGGTACTGTTTGGCTGACCATACTGATAGAAAATCAAATTTTATAGACTCAACTGAAGCACGGCGTATTTTATTCAAATTATGTGCAATATTTTATTTTATGCTTTGAGAAACCTCGACTTTCTAATTCAAGTCCAGCTGCATGTTTGTATTAAAACCAACATTTCACTGAATGAAGCTGACATTTGCATTTAAGCCACTTCAAACTCAAACCGGGACCCATAATTCATCTGAAAGGGGTTTTGTAAATGTTTGAATATAAACAGCTTTGTTTCCAGTGACCCATTGATGAGAATATAAATTACTCCACATGCTGTAATGATTACAGTTACTAGATAGGATCCCATGGGAATAACAATCACCATTATCTTCATTCCAAAGGACAGGATCTTTTGAATAGCCTTGCTTTATCTTTCGCCTCTATAGTTCCACAGGCTTGTGAAATCATTGCTGCAGTGTTTTGTTTTTTTACTGCAAAGTTGGATTATCTTACAGTTAGTTAATGTCTGTGTAGGGCTTGCCACACATTGGCCTTTCAAATTCAAAAACGTACTATAGACCAGGGGTGTCAAACATGTGGCCCGCGGGCCGGTTCCGCCCGCTGAACAATTAAGTCCGGCCCGGTGGCTAAATGCATTATCATTATTCAAAAAAAAATATATATATAATTTTTTTTTTTCAGTGTCCTGTCTGGCAATGTGGCGATAAGAATTGTTGTCTTAATGCCAAAAAGAGCTCATCAGATTTGACTTTCACAAGTGGAGCAGTACGGCTTTTGCCATAGTGCTCCGCTTGATTTATGAATGTGAATAGTTTTATTATGATTCATGCAGGGAATATCTCGTTGTTTTAAAAGTAACGTACACACAGGATTGTTTTCAAGGTGGTTCCAGTGCAAGTCTTCCTGATTCTGCGGTGAATGTCTATAAATTAAAACTCAGCGTAGCAATGCTGCATTGCTTCTTTATGCAAATGAATGAGTTCATCAGTAGCGTGAGTTGAGGTTATACATAGGCTTCAATCACATGCTACCTGACGTAATGCCTAACCATACTTCTTGTATAGATCTACATAAAAGTATTTAACTGGCAAGGCAGTCCAGCTTTCTTAGATAGATGAAGAAAAATGTCCTTAAATTATTTTCTCTCAATTTAGCCACCCTCATGGTGACATGATTTCTGTGTCCAGCAGAGAATTAGACCTACATATGATGGACTTAAATGGAAGGACTTCATTTTGAATTTTTAAAAGCAAAATGCCAATCTTTAAGCTCAAATTACAATTTCCAACTTGAAATGTCAAACATGACTGCTTGTCAGCTTACACTATGGCCCTGCCATGATGCGTGTGACTGCTGATGCTGTGCTTTTGTGACAGTTCATCAAAATGAAAGGATTGACTTATAAAGCAAAGATGATGAGTCTGATTCTCTTGAAACTGTTCACATTGTATCTGAGTTACATATACAAGTCTCATACTTTATGTTTAGACGGGATATTAGGGAATCTCTTACTATATTTCTATGGAAAGTTTTATTGTCCGACATTTAAATTTGCTTGAAACTAAAGAAATGCTTTAGGCCCAGAGGACGCATAGAAACTTCATCTGCTGACCTGCTCCACAGGAGAAGAAACCCACAAACACACAACTTCTTTATTAGTATATAGTTAGCATTTAAGATAAGATAGCTTTCTGATTCCACTGTGTCGTAGTGGAACATGGTTATCTTAGGTTAGCATTTAGCTGGACGTTTAATATAAGCTGGTTAACAGATTAGGTCATGCCATTGTTGTAAGGTATACATCTTACATTGAGTGAGGTCCAGGTTAGGCTGTGTTGCTGTTAAGTTCTATTATCTAGAGGTAAATCTCAGTAAATTGGAATATGTGTTACATTGAAGCTTTTACATTGAATGTGTTACACTGAAGCTGCTTTCAAAAGTACCATTTGAAGACAGTAGCAACATAATTTCCATTAAGCCCACATCTCTGTTTTAAGAATGTTTCTTTTATTAGGCTGATGTAATAATCTGATGTTGTGTTTTCATTAGCTGTAAATGGAAAATCATCATAATTACCCCAAAATAAACGCTTGGAAACGTCTGCCTGTGTTATGAGTGACTGAAATGAATAAACTTTTCAGTCACATTCTACTTTACTGAGATGCACCTGTATGTCTCGTATTTGATTCTGATTTGATTTTTCTTTAATGCAGTTTGATAAGTAGGTAAGCTTAATTTCTGTAGCACTTTTCACAGACAGTCACAAAGTGCTGCACAGTAATAAAAACATACAATATAAGACAATAAAATAGAACAATACACAAAGTGGCAAGACTGGGCAAGTTAGGACTGAAATGCTTGTCTAAACAAGTAGGTTTTTAGTAGCTTTTTAAACACAGAAGGATTACAAATTCTAAATATTATGGATATTACACAAATGTCCATTTTGTTGGGATTAAAGTTTCTATTTGTACCGCATTATTTTTGTTGTACTGAGGCTGGGCTTCGCTGTCCTGTTGTTTCTTATTCCTCTTTGCTTCGTGGGGTTGGTCTCCATAGTGGCCAACCATAGATTAGTCTCGTAGCAGGGATTATAGAGTGGGCTGTGAAGATGATTAAAGACTCCTCCAATATGCTGCCTTCAAGGGACAAATAGTGGGAAAGCGAGCCAGCGAGGACGTGCAAGATAGATGGAACACAAAGACAGGAAATATTTCAGTGTCACTTTCAGCATGTTTTTATTGTGAAACACTATGCTGGCCCTGCGTGAGTAAATCAGTTAAAATACTCCATACATGTTCTTATTCAAACTCACTTTTCAAGAGCATTCAACACTGTTAACAGAAAATGTGCATTCTGTCTTTCTTTCAATGGTATAGTCATCATTGTTAAATTACCTGTGCTTGTGATAACGTCTACGCTTTTTTGTATTTTAAAATGATTTTATTACAGAATGAACATTTTCTATTGCAATATTCAGTACAACCATTTTCTTTTTTCTTTTGTGTAGGACACAATACAAACTGTTTTTCTATTTACTTATTGACAACAAAATATTGACAATGAACTAGTGTCAAAAATTTTACAAAATGGAAAAGAAATTAAAGATAAGCATGCTTTTTAGTGTGCATTTTCTTTCTTTCTTTTTTACTTTCTTCACAGCCTTCCAAGTTATCATGTTGTTAAAATTGCATCAGTCTTGTCCGTTTTATTGGAAAGTCAGATTTCTGCTTGCTAAAAACACAATTTGAAATGTTTATTTTATGTTTATTTACTCCACCATACTTAATAGCAGCCCAAAAGCTTTAAAGTTATAGTTTAACACAATAAATTATTAAATAAATTGTAACAGACATTTAGAAAAAGTAAAAGACATGCCTTAAAAGCCAAAAGTAAAAATGCATATGTATATAATATCAGAATCAGAATCAGACATACTTTAATAATCCCACAGGGAAATTACTTGTGTTACATGCTCAAGATATACACACATTTATATATATATATATATATATATATATATATATATATATATATATATATATATATATATATATATATATATTTACAACATTCCACACAAAACAACATTCCACACAAACTATAATATGGATTTAACAATAGTGTGCAATTTTATTTATATAATTAAAGATTAAAAACTGAAGAAAATAACTTAACGTTTACTGTAAAAATCAACCTCATATTCATTATCCCTTATAATGGCTAAAATTAGGTACAAGCATCACATCAGACAGTCTATGAGTTTGGTAAAGAGTTAAAGCAAGCCACCATTCCCATGTCCATACGCATCCAAGCAAGTTCACCCTTAGTACAGACCAAAGATGCTAAAAGAGGTCTCCAACATCACAAAAAATATCATAAAGTGACCCCTTGTAGGGTCTTGCTATTTCTAATAAATGGGTTCATCCCAGTGTCATCAGAACAGGTGATAGGACATTTTTGGCAAAATACAGCATTCCAGAAAAACATTTTTTTTTTTTTTTCTGGAATGGAGGTGGAAGTGTCATGATTTGGGGATTCTTTGCTGCAACAGGACCTGCCCAGTTCACCATTATAAAATTAAAGATGAATTCTCATGTGTATCCAATTGTATTTGAGGAAAATGTGAGCCCATTTGTAAAGAAAAATAAATTAAATCAGAACTGGAATCTCCAAGATGTCAATGACTAATTAACATAAGACTCAAGTCATTACTACACATGCAAGAAACCCTCCAAACATCTCATAGCAGGAGGTGAGAAGTGGGGCCAATTTTCCTCAGATGTCAGAGACGTAACGGTGGCTGCAAGAACAATTTCATTGCAGCTAAATGGGGTAACGCTAGCTACTCAAAGAGTAAAACAATGTTCAGTTTATGTGGATCAAGGCTGGTCTAATCACTTTCGGTACCAGACATAAACAACAAATGAGGCTACATATGAATATGTGAACAGTATTTTTTTAAATGAGCACACTTGTATTAATAGGTTGAATTTAACTCATTCTAACTTAACAGTACTTCAACATGCTGTTGACCTAGGCTGTGGATTGGTAATCAAAAGCACTCTGCAGTATTTGCTTTGTAAATATGTGTGATGGAGTAAATGTGCCATACATTAAACACACACTTTCGGTGATCAAAAAGGTGATACAAGAGCTATAGAAAGGCATTTCATTTAACATTTAGCATCTATTTTAGAGTGTATTATTTTTTTTTATTTGGTGGAGCAACTGAACACTAACTTATTAACAAAGCCCCTGCATGTGATGATTGTTGCTACCACTGGACAGAAATGACCAGGCGGGACATAGCGCCGACCCCAATATGGAGGAAAATTACCATGGAAATACTGCATGCAGCACCTCTGTTTTGCATATTTGTGTTGCTATTACAGCTAATAAATCAATGTGAGTAGCAAGAACAGCTCATTTAATGCAGGTTTTGGGACATTTCTCTGCGTCAGAGAATGGGTCCTGCAAGCCGAAGGACTCCCACAGCATGCTGGCAGCAGCAACAGATGCTGTCAGGTATGATTTGAGTACTATGTTACTGCTACGGTGGGTTCTTAAGTCCAAAGAGACGCATGTTTTCTGTAGTTTATTCAGAATGGGGCTGTTTTGTTTTCAAACCAGTAGCAAAACACACCAGAGCTTTTTTGGCAGCGGCCTGAGACTACCTCAAAAAGTGGGTCTCGGTCCGGTTGTTTGGTCAGGACCAGGGTTCACTCAAGTGTATTCACCCCTGCATCAAATGGGATGTTGACTTGTTTTAGGTCATAGCTATAACTTTTTAATCAAATTGATACATTTTTCAAAAATAATACATCCATAGAATGTCTATGGTGCAGAATAAATTTTCATTTCTCTGGAAAAGAAATATTTAGTATATAAGTAATTGTTTTATCAATTTTGACAGGTCTAAAGTAAAAATAAATAAATATTTACTTCCAGTTATGATGCCGATGTCGACATAAAAAGATTCTGCACCAATATGAATAGTAGGTTGAAATCACTGAGCTGTTGTGCTTTCAGCCATGTGGGATAATTCAGACTGTAAGTTTGAAACAACATGAAACGTGAGACTTTTACAGGCATCAGGGGATTGTTCTCACAGCAGGGTCCACTGTATAAAATCCCCTGGCCACGCTGCATTCGGTCTCTTTCGCCCCCTGGTTTAAGCAGCATAGGGGAGCCTCTAACCTTCCTTTCCGGAGGATCCTACTGAATAAACACTAGAAGTGCGCACACGCAGCCAGCAAGCGGAAACTATGAAGGAAAGAGCACAGACACTGCCGTTACGTGAGCATGTGTGACAACCAATAGATGGGCCGATTCCCCCGGAACTTGAGGGACAGAGGGGGGTGAGGTTGTAATGTCTATTGGGTGAGAGCAGGAATAAAACTATGACAAATACATGCCCTTTGGACCAAGCGGCAGAGATTGGTTATAGTTTTTACACACCTGCTGCTCCCACAGAGAATTATTGTTTTTAACATCCATTTTGTGAATGCATAATGTATTCACTAGTTTCAGGATGGAAGAACGATTTTACCCAGTATAACCAGAAGTGCTTCTGAACAGGATTACCAACTATAGCTTTATGGAAGCAAATGGGCACCAGAAGCTTTCCTTCTGGACAGGTAAATGTTTGCTAATGCTAACAAAAGGACATGGCAACCGACTGGCAAACAGTATAATTGAAGGTTGTAACGAGAGTGGGCGAGGGTGTGTGTGCCACCTCCTGGCCGGGAGGAGTTAAACTTGCAGCTATCCCTTTAAAAACTTGTAACATGCAGTCTTTGTAAGCAGGCATCTGCATAGTGTCGTATGGTTTTACCTAGATGAAATAAGCACAATGCTTTTTACAACATATATTTTGCATATACAAAACGTATGTGGCAATTAAATCAACATAAACTGTGCGTTTAAGAGGCAACCATTTCAGTGACATTGTTTCCCCATTGCTACATCATGAATGCTGGATTTTTACACTTCTTGTTGATTTATAAACTGGATAATTAATCGGATTTAAACATTGAGGAATCCAGGCTTACAATTTGAAAATGAGTCATTTGCTCAGACCATGAGACAGAATTCTACGTTGCTTCAGACATTTTTAAAGTTCAGGGTAAAATAAGATGTGAAACTTTTGAATATGTTTTCTCATTATTGAGTTTTAACTTGCAGTTTTAAAGGTGTTCACCAACAGGGGTTTTCAGAAGGCTTCAGAAGACCTTGCAGTTATATAATAGTTTGTTTTGAACAATGCACGACTGAATAACATCGCCGATATTGAATAGAGGTTTTCAGCTGTGTCTGTCACTTGCACAGATATATTTTTCCAATTTACCAATAGCTTTTGAATTACGCAATTCTGTCGGAGCCTTTACAGATTTACCTTGAGAAATCCTCCCAGCGGAAAAGGAGGGGTGGGGATGGGATGTGCAGCAAGCTCACTAGTCCATCGGACGGCAAACAAAGAGATACAGTCATACATTTACTTACACTTCTGTAGTCGATTTGGAGTTGCTAATAAACCTTGCCTGCATGCATTTGGACAGTGGGATGAAATAAGAGTCCCCAAATAGAAACTTTATGCATAAGGGCTCCAGCTTTTCAGCCTTGCTTCTTGGAGAATGATTTTGAAGTTTTGTTTTCTGTCCATCAATTTTTCAGTACCTGCTTAAACAGGAGTGGAAGTTTAACATAGATCTTGTAAAGAGGTTAATACAAATATGCACCAACCACACAAACATTTTACAACTCAACTTTTTTTTCAAGGATGGGACTGAGCATTATTTGTCTGAGTTACACACACAAAAAAAGCATTACAATCAATTTAAACTTGCCAATTAACAAAATCTAAGTCATCGATTGTCAATTCTGTAAAATAAGTTAAAAAAGGTAACCTTGCGTTCTTTCATTTGGTGCTGGCTGTATTCTTGCTCATCTTTCCCTTTAGAGCCAACAGTGCAGCGGGTCACAATTTTCCCCCTTTCTTTCTCTTGTGCCAAAATGACCACCAGCTTTAGCACATGGTATTTTTTTTCTGCACAATTTGCAAAACGCAGTTTCTTAGGTGCCATTGACTGTAAAGGGAGTATTGCAAACAGTTCAGTTTCACTCTTTTTCTTTTTCTCCTATGCTAAAATTTCCACCTGCTTTATGAAGATGGTATTTTTTTTTTTTTTTTAAATCTTTCTAACTAAAACTGCTCTGCTCTTTCGGAAAACGTTTTGTCTGAAAATACTGTATGAAATACTGTATTTTCCTCAAGATTACCCCACATCCAAAAGAAAAAGTCATTCTAGCTTGACCGTTTTAGTGTATTATAAATAATATTTACTATGTATTGCTTTTTATTTCAGCCTCAACATGGATCATTACCTGAGTTTCACCAGTAAATTTACCTGCAGTTGTTACAACATCTAATCAATCTGGATGAAGTATGACTCAAATGCATGTTCTTCTTTCCTGGAGTAATTATACGATATTTTGTAAGACCATGTAAGAGATAGATCATTTCTTTGTTTGAGTTTTGATTTAAAATTAGCAGACCCATTTCTGTTCCTCTATCCTTCTTTGCAGACATTGCCTTCTCATTGAACTCCTTGTTCCTCCGTGGGGAGGTTTTTGGCTCTCTCCGGTTGTACGAATTTAGTCCATACTCCTTGCCATCTAAAATTATGACTTAAAACACTGTAGAGCAAAGAGAATATGTTATTCCCTACCTCCTCTGTAACGTTAATCCCATCTGAATAGGACTTAAGTCAGCACTGTATAAAATAAGGCAAAGCATTTTGGAATGTAAGCAGAAGCTCAGTGGGAGGTCCTGCTCACACCTTGGCCAACACATTGTAAAAATAGCTCCCTCAGAGATGGTGTGACCAGATGGAAACACAAGCAAAAATAATTTAGTGACCACAATCAGGTCCCATTTTCCCTTCCCAATCTGCTTCCATTACGGAGTATTGCTTTTTTTTTATGAACGTAAACACACCTTTCCTGTGCCAGGAGCATTTTCTGTGCCTTGGGAGGCTGATGGAAAAGCTGGAACCTTGGCCCGTCAATGCATCCAGCCACTGCAGGGAAATCCTTCAAGAAAACCTTAACGTAATCATTCAAATCAGCTTGACTTATACTGTGTTACCTTACTGGAGTAAAGCAGATGGCCTTTTTTTTAAATCTTTGACTAATTTTAGTTGCGCTAGGATAGAACATCATCTGAGAGGTATGTATTTTTTTCTGTCATGGGGGTATTGTCATTCTAGGACAGAGCTGCCGCTGTTAAGTCTCACAGGAAAACGTCTAACAAGGCTTCTCCAGCAAAGCATTTCCTGTGTTTTACAGGGCTGGGGCTCGAGCCAGTTTTTGACTTGTCTCAAAAAAATACTGGGCTTGGTTTTCAGCGACCTGTGAGCCGATTTGGAGTAACGTCTTTACATATCTAATAAACATCTAATCCAGTAATACAAATAATAATTTTTCCGTCGGTTTTGCTGGGTTCTTTTAGAAGTTTAACCCCCCCAAAAAAAATACTATTTATCTGAGTACATCTACAAACAGAAGACCTAATATTGCCTCCTTATTTTATTTATGACATTTCAAGGTGATTTTGAATGTTTCATAATTCCAATCATTTGATCTTTGATCTCATCACAACCAGTTGAGTTAAACAGACCATTAAAACCTTTGTTAACACCACCTGGCAATGATACCAGAACAAAATACGTTTTATCTAACCCTGATTCACCTCGTTTTCTCAACATTTTATTATTATTTTTTTATGTTTTATATTGCAACAGGTGGTGCAATGGATTTGGAAAGGAAATACAAAAGTTTGACATGGAAGTGAACAAGAAAGGGCAGAAAAGTGAGGGTCCCTCCATCCATAGCAAAATTCTGGCTTCTTGTGGTGAACATGGTGAAGAAGAGAACACCAGTTTGGTTTATACAATAACAGAAAAGAAGCGATGAGAAGAATGATATTCTGTGTGTAGGACATCTGTGGGGGTGCAGCTGTAGAAGTATAAGCTACAAGAATGGGAGTTTAACCTGTTTGCTTGCTAAAACGCTAATGCATGACCGGAAAGTCTTACCTTTGGTGGCTTTATGTTTTGATAGACAAAGCATTGGAAAGACCTGAAATTTACGAAGAATGGAATTACCTAGCAGATGACAAGCAAAGTAGAAGTGTAGGGCAGTATAGAAATGTTTATATTCTTACGGATCGGCATGACTTGTGTTAATGTAACTCACTTAGCTCAACCGAAAGCATGTATTTTATGTTTGGAAGTTGACCTAAAACACAATCAGATGATTAAAGTAGTTAAAATAAACACTCTTAAAGTAGGTGAACATAAAAGCGAGACTGGATATCCCAATTTCCTTGAAGCAAATAGATCTATCAAAGTCTATTCTACACAAAATGCTGGTGGAAGTGTCTGGGCACAAAGAATCCATCCAACACACCGACTAACAGACTCTGAACAAATAGAAGAAAATCACTTCTTTTGTTACCCTTCCCAGCTGCAGTGAACCGACAAAAAAAAAAAAATTTAAAGGAAAAGGCGAGTAATAGTCTGTTAAGGTTACAACGGCTCACTCACTCTGAGTGGTGTAAATGTATTCCAGTGGAATATCTAGTCTTCAATGTGAACAAACAACAGCAAAGTTTATCTGCAGCATTAAAACACAATAGTGTAAACCTAAAACTGATAGAAAAACTTCATTGTTTTCAGTGACAGAATTAAGCCACATCGTCTGAGTTGACTTTGTGTCCATTCATTGATATGGGGACATCAAAACCTTCAGTTAAGCTTTTAGAGTCATTACAGAGGTGGACCTGATAGTGTGCTATGTATCATTGTCCTGCTGCATAACACAATAGCACAAACTGATGGTCAAACATTTTCATTTAGAATTTGTTTGTTAAAGTGCGGAACCCATTGCTCCATCGATTATGACAGGATGTCCAGATCCCCATACGTGACTCAACCACAACCATGTTCGACTAGTACTGCTATGATTTGGCATTATTTCTACATTTTCTCATCAATCCATAAAATCTTAAAATCATGTCACTCACAACCTGGCTCCATTCCAATAGCAAGTCAAAGAAATCTCATTTGAAACTTAAAGGAGCAATAAGTAAGATATTTACTGTAAAATCAACCTAAATCATTCTCAATTGTCACCTGAGATGGAAGTAACATTCCCTCTAAACAAGCGGTCCTCTCCATCAACAATGTCTTAGTCAGGTTTTTCTCCTTTCAAACCTAGAGGTACGGTCCGACACTACTTTGGTTCAGAGTGTAGTCCGTGTTTACTTCCTAGTTCCTAAGCCAATCATATTTAAGCTGCCTACAAACATGGAAGCCAGTAAGAGAAGCGGACCAGAAAGAGAATAGAATAGAACATCATAGGGCTATCATGTGGAAGTAAAAATTCAGTGCAAAAACAGATTATTTAGTAAATGACGGGTGCACATGAAAGGTATTGTGTATGTGTTGTTCCGTTTTTACCACTAGGTGCCATTATTACTTATTGTTCCTTTAAAGATTCATCTTACAAGTAAAAATAAAACATGCCATAAATATAGCCTTAGATAAATGCAGAGTATGATTTAACACACTTATTTTCGAATTGCTGATAAAAGGGAGAAAATAGTGATGATGTAAATTTCCATATGAATGAACACTCATCAGTGTGTTTCTTTCATAGGGCCCAGTGGGAATTATTATTATTTTTTTATTTTATTTATTTTTGGTGTTCAGAAGGGCCTTTTCTTTCTCCTTCTCTCCTGCCACGATGACAGGAGAAAAATACTATTTTTTGGTCTCATTATTCACATAAAGTACATGCCCAAATTATAGGAACGTACTGTAATACCACAAAAATGACTTTGAAAATAAACAAATCATCAGTTAGTGAAAGGGTTCTTTGCAGATAGTTTTTTGACCCCTAAGTTTCAAGAAGATAATTGCCTCCTCGGATCAATAGTCCTGAAATGGCTAACAGCCTTGTTAACTGCAGATTTAATCTGGATGGGCTATTAAAACACTGACCAACAGCACAGCTTTTTCATTGGTTTGACAAATGTTAAACTGTTGGTGACACAGAGACTGATACTGGCTCCAGGTTATGCTTCAGTGTACCACAACGACCAAACATACCTGCTCCAAGTGGAGGATAGCAGTTAGCTGGTAAACCTTTGGCAAACGACAGATGTGATTTAATCTTACGTATATGAGTGATAAAATCTCCACTCATCAAAGAGATTTTTGGACATACAGTAGGTTAACATGTTTGCAGTCTATACAACCTCATAGGTTGTTTTATTATAAATTTTCAGATTTGTGACCAATTCCAATGATGCTCCATCAAAGCATTAAAATTCTGTCATTTCTTACCACAACATTGACCACAGTAAGTCTTAGAGTGTTTATTGTCTAATAACTTCGCTGGGAACCTGTACCCTCTCTTCTCTCAACTATGTCTTTGTAGAGAATAAAGAGTTTTTTATTGTTGTTTTAAAATGGAACTTTTTGGAAAATACGCTATCCTCTAAGTGCTACTTCTGTGTAGCAATCATCACAGAAGGATAAATGAGCTGCACCAAGGACACTCCTGATGGTGTGAGGTTGTATGGTCTATAAGGGCCTTTCTGTATCGCATTCACAGCACAAACACAGCTTCTTTTTTTTCCTCCACAATTCATCTTCAATACTGTTTTCCCACAGTACACATTTCCAAAACAGTCCCATGAAAAGTATCTGGCCATTCCGTTTGTTTTGATTTTCCACACTATTATTTCAGGTTATCTTTCTCTGAACATATTAAAGGGGAGCTTTTAAACAGCTATTACACGTACTTTTCGTTAAACCTAATTGTCTTTATCAAAATGTTTTTTTTAGTCTGATGTAGCATTCTATTCCTAAATGTCATGCGTCCATTTGTTTTAAGCAAAATCCAATCATAATTAACACAAAATAAGGCTTGAAAATCATTTAAGTGATTTCATGATTCTAGTTCTAATTAGTAATTAGGACTCACTGTAATTAGTGAAATGGACCCAAAACAAATTTGTCTAATCAAAACTAATATATGCTTTCACAGAGTTGGCAAATTATTATTATTCTTTTAATATATATATATATATATATATATATATATATATATATATATATATATATATATATATATATATATATATATAGAGAGAGAGAGAGAGAGAGAGAGAGAGAGAGAGAGAGAGAGAGAGAGAGAGAGATCTGTGTTGGTTTGGATTGCTTTTCTCTTAACAGATGAAGTCATCCTTTGAGCTTGTTTGCGGGCAATTTTTGTCTAATATTCCAAATGTTTGATGATCTGAAATACTGAAGTACCACATAAAGCAAAAGCAGAAGAAATATGTAGAGATGGAAACAGTTCATGTTTGTGTATATGGAGCTTGCATAATGTCTCCGAGCCTGAAAACTCTGGGTATTTAGCTTCCTCCTACAGACCTAAAATATTCATACTAACCATGTTTGAATGATGGCTCTCCAGATACAAGATGGCAACAGATTACATTTAAAAGCACATATTTTGTCATTCTTTCTTTTAATGCTCTCTGGACCCTTCTAGCACTATTTTCTCAACTATAACTCAAAAGCCTATAACTATAACTCAAAAGCCCAACTCTTATTATTCATGTATACATTGATATGAATATATATATATATATATATATATATATATATATATATATATATATATATATATATATATATATATATATATATATATATATGTGTGTGTGTGTGTGTGTGTGTGTGTGTGTGTGTGTGTGTGTGTGATGCTAAGTGGTTCATCCTCTTTTTTCCTCTTTTATTCCAACTTGTTTTTATTGCTCCAGACATGTAAATCACTTTGAGCACCAACTGGATTGTTAAAAAGTGATATATAAATATTGGCAAAAATTTGATTGATTGATGAATTAAATCAGGTTATCTAACCAAAATGGGGAACATTCTTTTTGCTTTGAAGTTTTTTCTTTCGCTGCATTTTGATTTACAAGACTCTGCCTTAATTCAGTTTATAAAGTCTTCAGAAGGCAAGAAGCTCACCATCTGTTATACATGAATAGCAAGTCCAATTAAGGTGCCTTCCATAGGACCCAAGTGTCATTGCTTCTATGCTGAAATAAGGTTAAAAGTGATTTGCTTTTAATTACAGGGTTAACACTCAGCACTTCACCATGCTTTTGATAGCAAATAATCCATCTCATAATCCAGACTCAGCTAATTTGGGTTAATTTGGTAGTCAGATAGTGGTCTAGCTAATTGGTCCTGACATAAGACTTCTGCTTGGATTTTCTGCCGTTGGCTTGCAGGTTCACAGTGACTGACATTTTATCCTGTTGGCAGGAGGGCAAACCGTATTATAAGATACTCTCCTTATTGTTTCCACATCAAGACTTACTAAAGAACTGACCACTTTAGAAGCTCAAAGGTCAGCAGTAAATCGGTCAGTAGCAAATCTTTTCATTTCTTTTTCAGTTGTGTGGGTGTTGCCTCTGGACTGCTGTGGTACAGAAAGGTCTGGGAAGCTGAGCCAAAAATCGAAGCTCTCAACTTACCGGTCATGCTACTTTCTAACCTTCATCCATGGTTGTGAGAGTTGTATCATGACTGAAAGATTGTGGCCAGACTCTTCCTTCGAGATAAGGTAAGGATCTCCATCATTCGGGTGGAGCTCAGATTTTATTGACTATTCGTAGCTGAGGCTGTGCAAGCAACTGCTCAGAATGCCTCCTGGGTGCCTCTCTTTGGTGGTGATTCGAGTCACATTCCACTGAGTGGAAACTCCTAGACAGACCCAGAACCTGCTGGAGGGACTGAATATCCCTCCTGGCTAGAAAATACCAGCGTAATCCTTAGAATGAGCTGGAGAGTGTCGCTGAGTAGAGTCACGTAGAAATGTTCCCGCCTGCAGGTGTTGCATCAGTCATCCGATCTTGGGCAACCAGAAGAGAGCTTGCTGGCTAGACGGACAGATCAGTTTGCACTACACAAGATATATAAGACTGGAAAATACATTGCTACTTTCGTTTTTGACCTCCAATAATGAGACTTGTACCTGACCAGTCATGATCCCTTCAGCAATGAATCAGTTTTTTTTTCTTTCTTGGACTCCTTTCTGTCTATCCTGACCAGTGTAGACCAGGACTATCCTACATCTAAGGAGCCATGGAGATCCTGTGACCCTGATGAGGCCATCACAAAATGTACCTTCCAAGAACTGTTTAGTGGTTTTCTTTTTCTTTTTTTCAGCTTTTAAAACCCCAAGTTAAATAACAGAGTTATCAGGTTACATTCTGCAAACTGTCAGGTAACATTATAACCTAATATTATGTAAATGAGTTTTTCAACAGTTCCTGTTGGAGGGGGAAAAACTCAGAGTGACTGCTTTTTATTCAAAGATCAAAACCAAGTCTGTTTTACAGACTGCAAGAACTCCTGACCTAAATAATGAGACTAGTATCTGTTCAACTCACTCAATAAGCAAGAATGTTTTTATTTAATTAGTGGATAATATATCATACAAACATTCCAGCTAAAATAATGAGCACGCCAGGTAAAATTAGATATATGATGTCTTAGAAACAAGTATCCATTATTAGTCAATCTACAAGGCTTAAATTTTAAAGTATCCCCATTTCCAATCATAGCAACCAGAATACTTTCAGATATTTTGTCAGAACGGAGGCACCACACAACCCGCCACGCAACACATGGAAAGTGACACAAGGGGAGATTATATGGGCCTCGCTCTGATGTTGCGTAATGTAGTCATCACACTTTATGCCCTCCAGAGGTTCTTTAGATTGTTTTGTTTCTAATTTTTCTGCGTTTAACGCCTTCATTTAAAGTACATAATCAACAGGTTACATTCTGCACACTGCCGGGCAACATTGTAACCTGGCTCACTGAATGACTGCTTTTTATTCAAAAACCAAGTCTGTTAGGCAGACTGAAAGAACTCCTGGGTCAAACAATGACGGTGGTATCTGTTCAGCGCAATCAATCAAAACAGTTTTTTTTATATAAATATAAGAGTTTTATACCTTGTATAAATATTCCAACTAAAGCTTTAAGGATGCAAAGTTAAATAAGAAATAATATGTCTGACAAATATCCAGTATTAATCAACCCGCATAGCTCAAATTGTAAAAGAACAATAAAACAAAACAAACAAACAAACAAACAAACAACCCTTTTCCAGTCTCAGCAACCAGCAGCCCTTCAGTTACTCCGTCATTCTCAGGAAGTGGATGGAGGCACCACACAACATGCTACACAGCACATGGGAAGTGACACCAGGGGAGACCATATGGGCCTTGCAATGATGCGGCGTGACATAACTTGTGACACCCGCCGCTTCCAGGCTGACACCTCATTAAGCCCTTTCCTCCCTTACGCAGCGTTCTTTACAGGAGAGATAATACTGTCTCAATGGGCTATGGTGCAGGAAGGCTATAACTCTGTGGGTGTGTGGAAAACTGAGCAAACTGCTTACACATTACGGCAGCCAAGTATCACTGCTTCAACACCACTCCTGCTGTATGGTTCACTCACCACAATCTACACAAGGCTTTGTCCTCATGTCTGGTATATGTTATAATAAAAACAAAAAAAAGGGAAAAGATGATGAAGGGCTTTACTACATACACTGTTAAAGTTGAGTGTGAAAGGATAGATGTAGGGAATGAATTTAAATGAAGGGGGAATCATTAAATATAAATGCCAGTGCGTTACAGCTCTGACAGTGTAACCAGCCCTGTATTGTCCATGTTTCCTACTTAATAAATCCTGACAAAATAAATTTTGCACTTATTCAATGTACCTGAAATCCACTGTTTTTGTTCTTGTTGTTTTTTTGTAACTCTGGACAGTCATTTGCATTTGAATGAAACAATTCTGTTGTCCACTTATTATGTCTATTTGTAAAATCGCATGAGCCGGGCCACATTGCTGTAAAATAAAATGTGGCGTAAAGTTAAAGTTACAAAAACACAAAACCATAAAACAGAAAAAGAAAGCGAATAAATGATGTGTGAAATATTAGGTCACGGTTTTACAGAAGTGGTATTGTAAGCAAAAGGCATAAGAGAAGAGTTTAGGTCTTTTTCAGTGTCACTTAATTTAAATATTTTTTTTTTCCGTTGTTGTTTTTCATTTAAATAAAAACTTTAAAATTATTCATGCGTTAATGCCATCTAAGAAGTATAACAAAAGCCTCAATTACCCTTTCTTCATATTTTTTTGAAAGGTTGGTGTATATCATTTACTAAACAGTGAACAAAACAGTATTATGTAAATTCGGGAGAGATCCTAAAAGGAACATGTAAAGTAGAAAAAGGAGGGGAATGTCATGAAATGTAATTTATTTAACTGGAAAAGCAGATTTCCATCAGGTATAGCCTGAACCACTGTGAGGCAGACCCACAGATAGATATTTTGGCTGGCTTATGCTGTCTATAATGCAGCAGCAGCGCAAGCAGATCTCTAGAAGAAATCAATGCATGGATTTGCCAAAATTTTCTTCTGAATAAAAACAAAACTGAAGTAAATTTTGGACCAGTAAAGGAGCTATCAAAAGTTAGAACACAGTTCCAGCTGCTTCAGCTAGGAATCACCGGATCAGGCCCGAAATCTGGGTGTAGTGATGGACTCAGACCTAACCTCCAAAAGCATCTAAAGACAATTACAAAGTCTGCCTCCTATCACCTGAAGAACATTTCCTGGATCAAAGAACTAATGTCTCAGCAGGATCTGGAAAAACTAATCCATGTGTTTATTTTTAATTGAATTGATTACTGCAACAGTCTTTTCACAGATCTGCCTAAACGGGTGATCAGACAGCTTCAGCTGATCCAGAACGCTGCTGCCTGCGTCCTCACTAAGACTAAGAAAGTAGAGCACATCACCCCAGTTCTAAAGTCCTTACACTGGCTCCCTGTATCTCAGAGAATAGACTTTAAAATACCTCCGTTAGTCTATAAATCCCTGAATGGCTTAGCACCTAAATACATCATAGACTTGTTATCAGTGTATCAACCATCCAGCCTACTCTGCATATCTAGAACCACAACCAAACAAGGAGAAGAAGTGTTTAGTTCTTAAGCTCCACTTATCTGGAACAAAGTCCCAGGGAACTGTAAAAGTGCTGAAACTCTGAGTTTTTTTAAAGCAAGGTTAAAAACGTGTTTAATTACAGTTGCCTTTAAAGGTTAATGTTGAAGTTTGTAGTCCAGCTTGTCTTATACTGTGTCTGCCCTGCTGCTATAGTTCCAATGCAATGTGCTTTCACCTGTAATGTTTTCTCTCTGTCTCTGTAAAGTTTTCTTTATTATGTAATGCTTTTTTTGGTTCATGTATAGCACTTTGTATCGTCCTGTTACTGAAATATTAGATATCCAGGAAAAGAAGACATTTTGGGAAAAAAATTGAAAAGCCCAGACAAGTGATTTCATGTCACAATCCTTGCAACTTTCAAGCAACTTAAGAAAAAAAAAAAAAAAAAAAAAAAAAAAAGCCCAAATCTTTTACAATACGTGGACTTGGCAATACTGTTGGTAACAATGGCCGAGGTGTTTTCAAAGCTCTGATAAAATCAAACCATTAACCACAAAGCCTGATAGGATATAGCCCATTTCTAGTCATGGACATGTCTGAAGTGGCCACGTTTACCCAGCCACACTCACAGATGCACCCAAATTCATCCACCAATACCCAGATCAGCGGGGAAATTGGGGTTAAGTGACCTGGCCAGGGGCACATCAACATGAGGCAAGGGGGGAGCTGGAATCTGTCTTACCACTTTCCTATTGCAATGCTATTACTCTTACCATTGAGCCACCGCCACCTCTAACAGAAGCAGCAGTGATAGTCTACTTATCAACACATCAGAGTGTTATCACAAGGAGCAAAACCACACCTCTAATCTCATGGCAAATCTCTGCCTTTTCCCTACCCTTTCTTTAGCCAACCATACCTTCTCACCCTTTGTTAGTTTACCAGTATTTCCCCTACCATTATACCAGGGGAGCCCCCTAGTTAATTTTCTTTTCTACATAGAGCTAGATCACAACACAAATCGATTAAAGTTACCTTCTTGTGGAGCCTTTTTATTATGCAAGCTAAATAGCCTTATGTTATACATCTCATTTGCATCTTAGATAAGATGCCAGATACACTTCTGGCGTGAACAGTGTTTCTTCCACCTGAATATGCAGAGCGCTCCTCCCTCGCCTATTTTGGCATTCTACCAGTCTCTCCTACACAGGAATCTTTTTCACAAGACAGTAGGTTGGCTATTTGTAAAGTAATGGTGTGGACACCACAGGAGCGGAGCCAAACAGTGGTATTAAGTCAATGCTTAATACCAGCTCATACCCATAGTTATGCACTGGATATGTTTTAAAATGACCCATTAATTTAAATCACACGGCCTTTAAATTTATCCCAACACTTGTATCTGAAGTAAAAGGTAATTCTTTATTTTTCTAAAAAAAAAAAAAAAGACAACAACTTTATTTGTAAAGTATATCATTCCCGTGAGGGACTTTTGACACTCATGGGAATTGTTTACAGATTATGTTTTTTGTTCTTTCATTTTGCACCTGTGTGGAATAATCAGTTAATGTCTCAGACTACATCATTGTAAATACTTTTCAATATATTACCCATCCTTCCATCCATCTATCATCTTCCGCTTATCCGGGGTAGCAGCATCAGTAGGGAGGCCCAGACGTCCCTCTCCCCAGCCACTTGGGCCAGCTCCTCAGGAGGAATCCCAAGGCATTTCCAGGCCAGCAGAGAGACATAGTCCCTCCAGCATGTCCTGGGTCTTCCTCTGGGTCTCCTCCCGGTGGGACGTGCCCGGAACACCTCACCAGGGAGGCGTCCAGGAGGCATCCTGACCAGATGCCCGAGCCACCTCAACTGGCTCCTCTCGACGTGGAGGAGCAGCGGCTCTACTCTGAGTCCTCCCCGGATGACTGAGCTCCTCACCCTATCTCTAAGGGAGAGCCCAGACACACTACGGAGAATACTCATTTTGGCTGCTTGTATCAATATATTACGTATCATTTTATTATCAGATAAGGAAACATTGTTGCTTTTACATTTGAATTAAAAGCAATTAACTGATTATGCATTTTTTTGTTTTTGCCTTCTTGTCTTGATAGCGTAAAACCAGATATGTTCTATTAATTAGAAGACAATTCTGTCAAATAAGTAGAAGGCATAAGCAGGAAGCTATGAGATTGAATCGTCTGTGTCCGTGCCCATCCCACAACCTCTCATCCAAAAAATAAATCTAAAATAAATCTAACCCTAACCCACTGTCCTCCCACTTATTTCCCACCCTCATTACTACTTTTTTTTACTCTAATTCGCTTTATCCCCCTTTATATTCACTTCTTCCCTTATTCCTACCAAAAAGTACACAATACAAAATAATGGCTTAATGACCTCTAGTTCTTGAGTGCTCAATCTTAGGCCCCATAGAAAATGTTCTGTATTTATGGAATGTGTTGGGATACGGCATTGCGCCATCAACAGATACCCTTCCCAGCCTCACACACGTCATTACTTCCTGCATTGTCCTCTGTGTCCCTGCCTCATTACTCCTCATCTATTTTTAAAAAGGGAATATGCCTTTTTACAATTAGTGTGTTTAGAGGCCAATCTGTCACGCTCATTACAGTAAACTCTCATTCCCTGCCTAATTTCCCCTTCTCTCGTTTTTATCTCCCAGATTCTTACATCCCTCCTACATCTGGTGTGTGTTCGTGTCTAATCTGCCTCTTCATGATGATCGTGAAAGTGTGGGAGAATGGGCATTTCTCGTTTATATTTGGACCGCACGAACGAGGAGATGACAGCTCGCCAAAGCACAGAAAGACAGTCAGATGGCGCCTGACTGAGTGAAGGAGGCAGAGGGATCTCATTTTTTCCCCCCTTTTTATGATTTAAACAATCAAGCAGAAGTTTGGAGCGATCCAAACTGCTGCTGCTAATGACAGCAAGAGAAAACACTTCCTCTCTGACACACAGAGGCAAATTACTTTCTATCTGAAATGGGTCCACGGAGGACCACTGTTTACCAAGTCAGCCGTTTCTTCTCTAATTGTCTGATCTAGTTTCAACCTGAAATGCATTACAGACTGCAGCCTCTGAGGACCCACTTTCTTTGCTTCCTCCATCCTTTTTTTTTTTTTTTGCCCGGCTCTCACTCTGCCCCTCTGTGAACAGAGACAATAATTCCAGCTCAGCTTTCTTTGCTCCATGTGAAAGGCAGAGAAAAGGCACAGCAGTGAACTTTTTAGCCACTCTAAATCTGCCAGATGAACTTCACAGCCCTTTCCCACGCCAACCTGTATGGAGGTGAGCACTGTGTGAGGGTTTCTGGGGATGTGGGAGGGGTTTCTCTTTACCAGTAAGCCTACTTTGTGCCGCATTTCTGCAAATCGAATAAAAAAAGATGATTTCTTTCCACGTCGTTACTTCCCTGTGTCACTTTATGCCAAATGATTCCTCTCCCTCGCCGTGAATGCTTCTGATTGATCATAAAATCTTAATTAGCTGAATGTTTCTCAGCCCATGCAGGCCCGACAGACAAAGTGTTTCTCGATCACTTATTTATTATGCTCTTAATTGCAATTTCACAGTGAGTGCTCATGACATTTAGAGACCTTGTAGCAGTGGCCAGACCAGATTGAAGAAGAATTTGCTTAGATTCAATTTTGCTATTGACTGCAAACAATGCGACCTAGTTCATCAATTTAAGAAACAAAAAAGAAGCAAAATAACAAAGTTCAACATTTGGTGAAAATAAGCAAAGCGGCTGTTTTATTTGTCAGAAAGGCCATGTTGGAGCATGCTATTTTCCAAAGCTCTCAGTTTTTTTCCTCATAAACTGAAAGCATTATTAAACTTCCAGTTATCATAAACGTTGTTTTCTAAGTTGAGATAATACACTACACTTGCTGATAAAAAAATGTCAAACACCTGCCAGATGTAATTGTTCGATTTTGACCTACTTTAAAGCTGAAGTATGAAACCTTTGTATAAATACATTTTTACATATTTGTTAAAACTGTCACCATGTCCTGACAGTAAAATATCAGAAAGATAATCTGTGAAAAAGAGTCTAGCTCCTCTGACTCCTTCCAGTGGTCCTACTGTCATTTGCGGAAATACACCGGTCCTGGTCAGAAACAACCAATCAGAGCCAAGAGCAATGCTTGGTTCTGACTGGTCAATCTCACTTGTGTATACGCTATCAGTTACTCAGTTTTTAATTGCTTTTATGCAGTTGCTTTCCATCAGAGTTGGAGAACTTGGATAGTAACTGCATAAATGGATAGCAAAAATGGATGGCAAGATTAGAGTGTGTACTTCACATTACATTTGATCTCACCCCAAAACAGATTCCAGAGGATTTCTTGCATTTGGATTGGTTGTGGGATGTCAGACATTCATGCAAGAACCACCCAGGCTTCTAAGGCAGATTATGTCCCAATGCTTGGGTATTGGAACCGATGGCTATGTCAGCATACCCTTGTGCATAAAAAGTTATTACAAGGACAACAGTAACACATAGGGGCTATTTAGCATCTCAAACCAACCTAACATGTAAAAGAAAACTGGAATACCAAGAGAAAACATGTCAGTAATATTACTTATAGGCATTTGCAGCGTATGGACAACCTCGCTCACTACTTTTGACTAATTTCTGGACGCTCTGAACACATCTCATCTTCTGATGTCACCACTTGAGCCATCTCGTGCCTGCTCTAGTCATGTCACCACCTTGCAGATTAAATAATATAGATGCGCATTCACAAATCCAGACAGGATCCATCTTTCTGATTGCCTAATTTGGTGGCTTACTCTGGTCAACGGTGCATAAGAAATTATCTTTCTATCACGCGTAAGATGTTTTGGGTAAATTTCATGTCTACATTTACTCATCCGACAACAGCTCACAGTTTGGATCAGAAATATTCTCTGCATTAACTGCCATGCAGGGTTAACACTGTGGACCTCAACCTAAGTGTGGAAACTTAAATGGCAGATGGGATTCATAAGAGATGTGAACCATTATATTTAAGCAGACCTAAGTAAAGACCGGATTAAATGTCAAACCCACTTTCATGCTAAAGCACCAAATATGTCATTCCGTGAAAGCCTCTGGTGTAAGATTTGCAGAAAGGTATCATTTAGGGTTGGTACCTTGCCACGGAATGCTTACAGCTCACAGCATGTCTCAAAAGTATTCACCGCTGAACAAATGAAAATGTGCCATCAAGAACCTTGTAGGCGTGTGGTGGAAAAAGAGATCATAACTAGGGAGAAGTCTAACATAATTTAAGGCAGTCTGTCTTGATCTTAGTTTCTTTTAAAAATCACATTCACCTTCAGCACCCAATCTGCTCATATATACAGTATGTAAGTAAATATTTCATCCATACTTTTCTCAGACTTATTTTGGGATAGAAGGCAGATTTCTGATACTATGACTATACTTTGCACTGTTAGAAATACAGCAGCAATAAAACTAGCACAAGGCTCAAACACAGGCCTGTGAGGTGGGCCTTACTCCCTGAAATTTACCTCTGGATGTTTAGTACATAAGAACGATATTGTATTACACGCTCTGAGTCGGGTAGACTTGAAAAGGTTTAATTTATAGTAGCATTGGGGACATTGCCAATGCAAAATTGTTTGTATAACCGAACATTTACCCAACCACAGTTAGCCAGTTCCTTTGCATACAAAGTGATTTACCCAACATGCAAATGCGTCAAATGACTGAAACACCATATTAGATACAGATGCCACATGTTATTATTATTATAACCTATGCACAATGAACTATTTTAAAGGCATCATTAACAATTTATTGACTGACCTAAGTTTGGCAAGGTGGTAAATTGACTGCAGATTTATCAAAGGGTTGTGCCATGGCAGTTCAGTACAGGTAAATTACTCTGAGCCACTGTTGCTTGGTGGAAATTAGTTTTCTTAGTTCTTTCGTAAACTTGGAGACAACTTCAATACCAATTCCATTTCCTTGCCTCTTCAGTAGCATGAGCTCAGCTGCCACAAAAACTATATGATCAAATACTCTGTAATAGTGCTTTGACAGAAGGCAGCTTCTTTTTTTATTTTCTGCATGAATAAATTGTCAGAGAGCCACCTCCCCATTTGAGCTGCATCAATTGCTTCCTCTAACTACAAATGAATGCATCCACAAAGCACCTTCTGAGGTGTAATACAAACCAATTTCTAGCAAGGAGTCCATCCAAAACACAGGAAGCTGTAATAGGAAAAAATGGTTTGCATAGTAAGGGTCACCAACTAATACGATATGTGCTGGCTACGCTTAAATGAGGGTGATGATTGCACGGACCACTTCTTTTCATTGATCCATCTGTCATTAGCTGGTAAATAAATTAATCCATTTTCAAACTTTGAAGCTGATAAAAGCTATAGGCTAAAGTTGTGTTGTTTAGAGTGCATTAATGTGTGTGGTTTCCATGGCTAACCAACGGTAAATAGCCTCTGTATGACTGCGGCAACTATTTCTTCCCGAGGATGATAGTGTGACGGGATTCACTGCTAAATGCAACATTACAAACTACTACTATTTTGAGGCAGTATTGATTAGCAATATATGGTGATTATATCCACGTCAAAGGGTAGTTTGCCTTTTTTGAAGTGGTGTTCAATTAAGTACTTGTAGTTAGTAAGCTTTTGACGAGCCTCGTACTTCTCTGTGCTCCTCCGGTCCTTTATTCCAGGGGAAGATTCATGCTATTATCAAATTCTTTAAATATCACACTACAACTGGCATAAGGATCAACTATTTATTAAAGTTTACCAAGAAAATAGTACAATGCACCAGCGCTGGGTCTAGAGTTACTATTTCGGGAGGCAGCTGGAGCAACAGACCTCGAATGCAAGGAGTAAACAGAATATAAACCTGCTAACGGCCAGTGATAATATCAGGCGAGGGACAGTGGCAAAAGTGGCCACATTGTGGCGCCAATGTAAACGCACCTTTAGACTATCATCACAATTTCCCTTGTTGAGGTGAGCGAACTCACCTTAGCACCTATAGCCATTTAAAATGTTGCAGTTTTACATTAGATACCTATTTTCTCAATCTGTGTTTGCTGAGCCTTCTGGTTGAGCCGGCCTGTCTGATGATCTGAAACTCCTAAATTTGACAGTAAAAGTGAGTGATTGTGGCAGGAAAGCTTATCTTCCTTTCAAATGAGATTAGACAGTATCTGTAAAGCCCAAAAGTATAGAAGAACCGCTACAGGTTAAAGACACATAACCGAGACCGAAGGGAGGAATAAGCAGATAACGCCAGTGTACAAACTCACGAGGCAACACAACCTACCTCACGCAACAGATGGAAGTGTACAAAGTCATTTGTCTTAAAGTGTTTGCCTACCATTGGGGGACATTTTGCTCTGCAAAAGCTTTGTTTGATTCTTTGATAATTTAATAAGGCTGAATCAGGGCATTTGGAAACTTAGCATATTCAAAAACGGATGCAATCTAAATCGTGGATGTAAAAAAAAAAAGAAAAGCACCTTACAATAGGGTGGGTCAGGCATGTACATGTATCATGGGATTAAACATGACAAACATTACATGATTTTGGCACCGGAGTTCAGGGTCACACCTAAGGTCACACCTTGATTATCAACATTTATCCATCCATTTTCTAACATGTCTATCCTTTTTTGGGGTCTCTAGGGCTGCTGGTGCCTATCTCCAGCTGTCAATGGGCGAAAGGCGGGGTACACCTTGGACAGGTCGGCACTCTGCCTTATCAACATGTTTTTTTGTTATTTTTAAAAAGTTAACTTAATGTAAGTAACCTAATCCAAAAATCTGTCTATCTGAATTTTTCCTGTTGAAATGCAAGACAGATCGCTTGCATGTTCCTTTCTTGATCTTTTTTTCTTTCCCCAAGTCTTTTCTGAGGCATGGGCCTGCATTTTAACAGTAATAAAACAATTTACCTTTTCACAGATTCCTTCTGCCTTGGCTTTTTTGTCGCCAAAACATTTAAGATCAAACACATTTTCATAGACAAAAGATAACCTGAATACAACAGCAGTTCTCAAAAGATAATTTTATCTAATAAGGGAAACATAAATAATTCACAATCTCTATGTGAAAAGCAGTTGACCTCTAAAGCTAATAACATATTTTGTATAGTGGCAAATGTTGCAATGCAGTGACATTCATTGAGTCTTTTACATATATATGAAGGAATTTTGTCTCACTCTTCCCTGCAAGAACTGCGCTTAATTCAGTCACATTTCAGGCCACAGAAACTAATCTAATTGTTCTGTGAATACAAATCTACTCGTAAACACATTGAAGATGTAAATTACATTTACTTGACAATGTAAAGACTGGCAGTACAAGTGTTAAAAGTCCTTTTGTTGTGATACCTTTGCTGTAAAACAAGCTATAATATGCCGCAGTCGGCTGAAACACAAACACAACAACATATGGCTTTTATACCAGCCCACATTTTCTTAATGATCCCAACTGCACAGACGTCATCACGATCACACGAAACTCAACAGCTCTCGCAGTTCAAAGCCACTCAAAGGTGGAAAATTGTTTTCAAAATCCACCGCGGAACAGACTGACCGAACAGATGCTAAAGCGAGGCTGCACTCTGCTAAAGATTCTGAAGATAGCATACTCCAATATTTTGCCATATCTGTTTTTTTTATTTTTATTGCATAATTAGAGGTAACGGATTAGCCACACTAAAATACGGCTGGTGATCTCTTCTGGTTTGGCTCCGGAAAGTTTGATCCACTTATCTTTTTCCGACTGGAAAGCAGGGAAGAAAAGTGAAGACCCTGATAGTCTGAAGGAGAAATACAGAGGCCTGGGAATTTATGTACAGGCAGAACAGTACACAAACACACCCGCATCCAATTACACTCACAAACACAACCATCGCTCACTCATGCAATCATATTCGCTGGGCTTTATCACTGTTTTTCTCCGCTTTGCTCCCCGTTGGCCTCTGTCTTACATAAGCAGGGAATGAATGTTGGCTGGATGTTAACTCCGGGGAGGCAAACAGATATCTTGTCTAAAATACAGAATGAAAACGGTTGACAGCCTGACGGCACATGGGCAAGGAGTTTAAACGATATTTCAGGTTCCATCTTATCTTAAACATCTCATGAATCCGTACTTTCCAAGCACGGCATTTCACGTCTAAGAGTGGAAATGGAGGTATGGATTAAGTTAGTCAACTCATCTTCTGTGGAAGCAACTCACAGATTTTGTGACAAAGCCAAAACACCTTCACACTTTAAGACACGGATTAAAAGTTTCTGTTTTGATGAAGCTCATAGGTAATACTGATGAAAAGTGACACATGCCTTTAATATGCTTCTTTATTGTCGTTCGCTGTGTTAACATGTGATTGTGTATTCACACATGGGTGAACATGCTCTTTCATTTACAGATGATGCCAGAGCAGTGGGACTCATTCATGGCAAACGTGGAAGGATGTCGGACAGCAAGAGGGCTGGTGCAGAGACAACTAAAAGGAAGTAGATGAAGTAAATGAAGTAAATGAGGTAGATTATAATCAAAGTCTAGTAGACCCCCCCCCCCCTCCCTCCCTCCCTCAGCATCTGAGAGCAGTCCTGTGTAAAACTGTCAGGTAACATGAAGTAAGGTAATTAACCTTGAAAGTAACACATCATTAGCCTCGTGAGACCATCCTGATCTCGCGAGCTTTCAAGGTTTCACTCGCATATCAGTCTGGCTACTCTCCGTTAAAGAAAATTTGGAGCCGTTCACCAAACGAACGTCCAATCAGCGTTGGCTTTGAGGCGGGTTGAGGTGTGACGCAACGACAAGCGCGACAGTTCAGTCTAAAGAACATGGCGGCTTCAGCCGATGAAACTAGCGTTAGCGTGGCTATCGAGCAAGTTTTATCGGAATTACAGAGTATTTCTTTGCTGACCTAACGAGCCTTTACCTGCAGCAGCAAGAGTAGCTTGGCTTGTGGTTGTGTTTTCGTCGTCGCTCGTAACAGAGCGACGACGAAGCATGTTGACGAGTACGTCATATGCTTCGTTGATCTGATTGGTTTATTTGGCCCTTCTATCACCAACATAGGCCAATCAGCTAACCAGTATTTTCGCCCCTTCCCAAAATAACTTCAACGGAAGGTTTCCAGATGGATATGCGGAGCAAATCCATCTGGCGGAGTCAGGTTAACACATCATGCCCCGACTGAAACTAAGTTAAGAAAATTAACTAAAATTACTCCAAGAGTCCAGTGACGACTCATCCACAGGGTCAAACACATGACAGGTCAGTAACTTTAAAGTTTCACTTAATGTTCATGTCTGTATGTTAATTCTTACCTGTGCAGTATTTAAATTCAAAGTATGCATCTTTGTGTGTGTGTGTGTGTGTGTGTGTGTGTGTGTGTGTGTGTGTGTGTGTGTGTGTGTTAAGGGGTATCTAGTGTTCTGTTACGTGTCACATTTATTTTTTTAAAGAAAAAAAAAAAGTTTTTCCAGACAATAGAATTCGTTTAATCTGTTCTGAGCTTCCCAACATCTCAAAAGCATCCCCCCTACACCTCATTATGTGTTAGAAAACATCAAATCCGTCAAAAAAAGAAAAAAAAAACAGTTCAGGGATGCAGAGCCTGTGCTGTGACACATGTCAGAGGTATGTTTTGGCTCATGTAGGAAGACATTGTTGTTCTGTGCCATCATAAAGTCTGACGTAACATATGCGTAACCCAGGAGGGGTTTTAGGAGACAGAGATATTACCAAAATATGCCCCCCCCTCCTCCCCCATTCTCCTCATTAGTCTGGCACCTTTACTCTGGGGGGAATCCTATGATATGGACCTATCTCCCTCATTTCCTAAGCCTTGATAAATGCCCTGCTGTCACACGGCACGATTCCATAACGCGATTTTGACCTCAAAATGAGAAACTGTGTTGGACAAATATCAAGGATATTGGCTTTCACTGTCAATGCAAGACTATGTCAAGATAGCTTGTCTCCTGTCACCCTGTTCACCGCCTCTGATGGGTGTGAACTTCTCGCTCTGTGATAGATTTTCAATAAAGAAATGCTGACAAAAACAGAAGATCCTGCAAAGCTGTAACCTAACATCTGACAAGAAGGGATAGGATCTGTTTATAGAGTATCCATTAAGATATTGTTTGCACTGTGACCAAGACAAAGATTTATTAGTCTTTATACAAAAAAGGCAGGTAATATTAGGGTGTTAAGAAGAGAGCAAGAAACAGCTAACATGTTTATTTCAGGATGATGTACACTTTCACAGGACTATTTCTCTCCCAGAAATGTAATAGTCGTCAAGCTGCTGCTATGAGTTTCTCATCCTAACAGCTTCTGGCATTCATTAAATAAATTATACATCTAATTTGCCTTTGTGTTGATGCAGGAAAGCAATATTTGGGGAAACAACCTAGAAAATGCATTTCCTACAGTCATAGAGATTCCTTATAGTGCAACTTTTATTAGCTGGTCCAACAATATTGTAGTTCATAAGAGGTGATTATGACTTTCCATAATGACTGAAAACAGAGGTAACATTAAACCAGCCATTGTAGTTCTCTCTACCTTACATTAAAACAAATTAAACTTTTTCTGTTTAGGTCAGTTGGGAAAAATTATGAGAGATAAATTTTATTTTGTAAGAAAATTACTCATTACTTTCTTTAAATTCAGAAGTTTATACTAACTCTTGAGCTGGCAGCCTGTTTTCAGCAGCTCATATTCTTTCCTAAGTTTTCCTTTTTAAATCCACCTGAATTTCCCCCATCCATCCATCCATCCATCCATCCATCCATCCATCCATCCATCCATCCATCCATCCATCCATCCATCCATCCATCCATCCATCCATCCATCCGACTTATAACTTATACCTATACCTATGGACGAATTTTAAGGCATTTTAAGTCACTATTTCTACATGTGACATTGGAAAATACAATGAGAAGAGGTAAGATGCTACGTTTAACAACATTAAAAGGTTTACAAAGGGACTCAGACGCATAACATGATCTGTGGGGACATATATGGTCTGATGAAGCTAATATTTATGTATTTGGTCATAATGACCATCGTTACAATTAGAGGAAAAAGAGGTCCGCTTACAAGCCTGAGAATACCATTATAACAGTAATGTATGAGGGAGTATCATGTTAAGTGGGTTTTCTGAGTAGGTGGGAAGGGTGCACTTAATAAAGGTGATTGCATCATAAGTACAAACATCTCAATATTTGAGCATCTCAGTAATTGGAGTGAAAGCTTGGTTGTCAAAAAATTGTTTGTCTAACTAGATAATGACCTTAAGCATACTGACAAATTTGTTTTAAAGTGACATAGGCTCAACAATTGCGATGCATCAAATGCCCGTTCTTGGTACAGTACCATAGCAAATACGTTGGTAGAGCTGAAAAAGTATGTGTGAGCATTACCACATGCAAACCTGACTCAGTTACACCAGCTGTTACGGGGCAAAATCTCTCAAAACAAAACTGATGAGGACGGACACCCACATGTTTGACCCAAGTCATACATGTACATCTTAGCATATTGAGAAAAAGTAAAATTTATGTGATTATTTGTCATTTCTGAAAGTGAAACTTATGTATTATACAGATTCATTAAACGAACAGCTAATGGAATATTGAAAGTCTTTATTTGGTGATATGTTGTCGATTATGGCTTAAAGGTAATGAAAACCAAAGCAATTTCCATCCATCCATCCATCCATTTTCTGACCCGCTTATTCCCTCATGGGGACGCGGGGGGTTGCTGGTGCCTATCTCCAGCGTTCACAGGGCGAGAGGCAGGGTACACCCTGGACAGGTTGCCAGTCTGTCGCAGGGCAACACAGAGACAAATAGGACAAACAACCATTCTCACAACTAAGGACAATTTGGAGAAGCCAATTAACCTAACAGTCATGTTTTTGGACTGTGGGAGGAAGCCGGAGTACCCAGAGAGAACCCACGCATGCACAGGGAGAACATGCAAACTCCATGCAGAAAGACCCAGGGTTGGATTTGAACCCAGAACCTTCTTAACCAAAGCGATTTGTCTCAGAAAATTAGAATAGCCTATTATATAAGAGTAATAAAAAAATTAAATTTTTTTAACAGAAATGCTAGGCTTCCGAAAAGCCTATGCACTCTCCTTTTGCATAAATTACTGCATCAACACGCCGCGGTATGGAGGCGATCAGCCTGTGGTTCTGCTGAGGTGCAATAGAAGCCCTGCTTGTTTTTTATGGCAGCTTCAAGGTCGTCTGCACTGTTGGGTCAGGTCTCTCTCTACTTCCTTTAAACAACATCCTGGATTTTATGTTGGATTCAGGTCATTCAAATTTGCTGGCCAATCCAGCACAGTAACACGGTGGTCACAGAACCAGCTTTTGGTACCTTTGGCAGCGATGGCTGGCACCAAGTCCTGCTAGACAGTGAAATCAGTCTTCACATAAAGCTAGAGAGCAGAGGGAAGCATGAAGTGTCCTAAATTCCTCTGGTGGATCGCTGCGCAGACTGTGGACTTCAGAAAAAACAGTGGACCAACATCGGCAGATGACACGCCACGCCCATTCATTGCTGACGGTGGAAACTTTACACTGGACTTCAGGGAACATAAATCCGGTCCTCTCTACTCTTCCTAATGACAATGCAAGCTTTCTCTCTTCTGAAAAGAAAAAAAATGAGCATTTGCCTACTTTGTAGACCATGTGTAGGATTTGTTTGTATATAGTGGCTCTTGATGCATTGACTCAACCATCAGTCCAATCCTTGTGAAACACTCTCAAACTGTTGAAGGGATTTTGCTTGACAGTGCTGTCAGGGCTGTGGTTATCTCTGTTGCTGGTGCGCCTTTTGCCATCATACTTTTTTCCTTCCACTCATCTATTTATGAAAATGATTGGATACGGCACTCTGAACAACCAGCTTCTTTAGCGATGACCTTTTGAGGCTAGCCTTTCTTGTGAAGGGCGACTGTCGTCTGGACATCTGTAAATGCAGCAGTCTTACCCATATTTGTGTAGTTTACCAACCCAGACTGAGAGACCATTTGAAGGTCAGGAAGCCTTTGCACATGTGAGGTGTGACACTGTGAGTTTCCAACATTTTGTATTTCTCCACAAGGTTTTAATACCCTGAGACACTGAATTTATGGTTTTCAATATCTACTTATATAGCTATAATGTTCAAAGTTACAAGCAATAAAAGTTTTGAAATATTCTACTGTAATGAATCTATGTAATATATGAGTTTCACTTTCTGAAATATGAGACAAAATGTTTAACATGATCGTTGGATTCACCTGTACTGTTTGAAAGGCAATTCTGTCAGATACTCTTCTAATTAAGATCATTAAGAACTAGTCATGGGGCTATTTTCTCCTTTCAAGTTTGGCAATTTTCTGTAACCTGTTATGGCGTCACACAAACATGTAACATTTTTTAACACCTCCTGGATGCTGCCAATAATACCCCTTAAATGAATTTGTTTTCATTTAGATGAAAAACATAGTTGTCCCCCCCTTTTGTTTGGTGTCTACAGACAACTATAGTTTAGAAAATTGCTTTCAGCTCTTACTTCTAGGTAGGAGCTTTCCTAGGATGAGGGAAACCATCTGTGGCAGAGCTTTACGGTAATTAGCTCTCTGGCTTGCAAGCTGATTACAGTAGCAGACTCTCATTTGTTAAACTCGTGTGAAAGTGTGGCGTGACTAAAGTGAAAATCCGGACATCTCTGACATTAATTTAGATCACAAAAAAAGACCAAAGATAGAGGATTGATTTATTTGTTGGTTTCATTCTGATTTAATTTCACCAGCGTTCATTGGAGATCTTTAGCGATAAAAATATATATATGGAGAAAGCATGGGTGGATAGCAATGGGATAAAAAAAAAACTACTAGACATATAAATATTCTTTTAATAATGGAAAGTATTTTGTCAAATACAATTAAATATTTTCCAGACTGTATAAGTCCCCAAACTGAATTGGCATAAGAACCATCAGACATAGCAGAAAGGCTACGTTATATTATTGAATTAAAAAAAAGAGATCTATTTCCTCTCAGTGGTTACTTAGAAAAATAATTCTGTTCATCACTGCAGTGGTTTGAGCAGCAGACAGATTAATGTAACCACAGACTGTGTGGTTACATAACACTTCTGTGAAAAGCTACATTATCTAGTATTTTAGGGCAGGAAAAAAAAGCACTATATAAAAAAATAACGACTCCAAGGTTAGACAATAGGACACGTTGTTTTAAAGCCTATGTTACGGCCCTGGCTTTGTTTTGGCTGTTCTTCCCATTGCAGGGTTTGGAGCGAGGCGTTCCGCAGGTGCCGGCGGTTGGCTTGCTGCCTTCATATTAAGAACTGCCGCACCTGCTGCCTCTCTCTCTCTCTCTCTTACGCTCTCCCTCCTGAGATCTTCATTTGTATGGTTTGCCTCTCATCGTCAAGGTTTTGCTGGGTTTGCTTAGTTTAGATATTAATCTGAGATTTGGGTTAACCTGAATTTTGGCTTTTCATTTCAGGTTCTCTTTATTTAATTAACTTTACTAACCCACATTTCTTGTCATAGCTAAAATCCCTGTGTGGTCTCCCTTTATGTTAAGTCACCATACAATCCTGGGGAACGTAACACGATAAAAAAAACTAAAAAAACACCCCAAAAAAACCCATAAGACTTTTTCAATTCAGGGCTCGATGGCTGTGACTTAAAAACACAACATTCAACATGCATTTGCTGTCTTTTTGTTGCTCTTCCAATATACAGTGTGCATACAGTGTTACTTAGCTCACAGCGAGAGAGAGAGAGAAAGAGAGAGAGAGAGAGAGAGAGAGAGAGCTCTTCACACTGCAACGTTACATGTCAGTCAAAGTCTTCAGTGTGGGCTGCAAAAAGTGAGAGATGAGTTGCTGAAGGACAAGAACGCTGAGTGGGAAAGGTGGAGGAGGAGAAGGCGGAGCGGCGGATGCAGAAGCGAGGATGAAATAACTGCACGGCATGGGAGGTGATAGTCCAAAGCTGACGTAGTAGATGCTGTGAGACAGGCAGGGAAAGACAGATGGGGAAAAAATAGGAGGAGGAGGATGGGGGGGGGGGGGGGTTGAAGAAAGCAGTATGCTGGCCGGGCCTGTCAGAGATCAACAGGCAGAAACAATCAGCAACTCAGAGCTCACAGCCGTGAACAATTCCGCGTCTAGTTGGATAAAATATATGACCCCAGAGCAGACAGCAGCAGTCAGTTGTCATGGTTTGTTTGAGGTGAAGATCGAGTCGGCTATCAAGGTGACCTTTGGTCTTGAAAACCTGTTTTTACCACCAAAAAACAAAAACAAAAAAAAAAACAAAGAAAAGACAATGCACATTTACAGTCCCACAATCTGTCAGTCCTCCCACTTTGGTGTAATTATGGCTGGTAAATAAAAGTGACTGGTAATAATGCCACTTGTCTACGCAGGGAGGAGAAAAGTTCCTTCAGATTAGTCACATCCAAGGCCCACACATAAACGCCGCTGACTATTATGAAATCCTCTTGCGCTAAAAGGTGACAGAGACAAACTGGGACACAGCGGGCTCCTGAGAATAGGCTTCTAAAAGGTTCCCGATCACTCCTACACAACAGCAAGAAACCCAAAGTGAAGCGGTATGAGACAATACATTCCATGCAGCCGTCGTCATGTGATCTCCTTCGTCTCTGGGTGCCGTTTTGCAGCTGACAGTTGTTCCCATCTCTACTGTTTCTTTGCCTGCTTTGGCAATGCTGTTTCCTGCGTTACTTCCCTGTGCTTGTGTCCATGTGCCTGTATCCTGCGTTCTTTGTGTCTCATTAGTTAGTTTTTCACCTTATTAAAGCACACCATCTGCATCCTTACATGCATGCATGCATGCATATCAACAACCTTATCTGCTGTTCATGGCTTTCATTTGCAGCAGCCAGTGAGGCACCAGGGTTGCCCGATTTCAACGAGATGCCATTATAAATGTGTTATCAGTTCAAACATCTTCTCATCAAATAAATATGAAAGGTTTAGAATAATCAGACCTGCTATTCATAGAAAAGGTAAAATTGAAAACCTTATTCAGGGTTTGTTTGGAAAATATTTAGTTTTTTTCCCCCCTGTTTATGAAAGGGCTGGGTCAGAGTCGCTTCTACCGGAGGGTAATGGTTTAAAAGCAGTAAAAAGGCGATATTTTAGATTTAGCTATAATTCTTTGCGCTTTGCAAGGTCTCTGTGAGTGTGTTCTAAGTTATTTAGATAGCTACCCCACAGCTAGTTAGTAGTTTCCTTCCTGTACAACATCATAATCAGCATTTACAGTCGATATCAAATTAGACCAGCTTAAAACAAGAATGCTTTGTTGTCTCCTTTTCTGAACAAGTTCTATATATTGGTCCAACTTTGATCTGTTTAGTAGAACAACCTTGAGATACTTGTACTGAGGAGCAGACATTATAGGCTACTCCCAGTGGTTGTGGTCAGACGGGATGTTTTGCTACTTAGTTGTTTCTAAAATCAGTGTGGATCTCTTAATTTGTTAATCAGGTGTTTAGCAGATGGTGAGATGGTGAGATGGTGAGACGTCTCCCATGTTTTTTTAAGAAACAAATCTGCAAAATTATTTTGAAGGAGACAGAGCAAGGCTGTATCATCAGCAAACCTAATTAAGAGTCTTCCATACTGGACACCACTGGCACAGTTGTTTATATACAGACGGAATGACAAGAAGGATAACGCGCAGCCTTTAGGGTAGCTCATATAGTTCCTGATCTTATCAAAAATGAAAAAGCACACTGATGGAAAAAATGGAGGAACCAGAGGATCAGTCATTGTGACAGAAAGATGTTACGGGGTCTACAGCCCCATCAACCCCTCTGTGGGATCATAAGCAACTTGCACGCGGCGTAGTAAACTGAGACTGATAAAGCAGTAACGTCTGATTGGTTCGCACCAGTCGCATTCGAAAAGGCTTTTTAAGTAAGTCAAACGGCCTATTTATGCTCTAAGTTAATCAGCAGACATATACAGATAGTATTTCTGTGTTCTCTGTGGATTTCAGGCATATTTTGGAAATCTGGGAGTTTCCATATACCCTAAGGGAGCGCCATCAGTAATTGTGGGGGTGGTGCAATATAGCTCAAGTCAATAAATAAAAAACAGAAGATAGTGAAGTGGAAAACAAAAATGGCATAACCTCTCCATCCACAACCTCCCTCTGGCGCGGTCCATCTAAACATGTATCTTTTTGTACTTTTTACATTTTCTCTCTTGTCACCATGTATACTGTTGATTGAATTTAGAAGCAAAATCAGAACTGCCCCAATGAGGCTACATTGCCTAACAGCCATGCTAAAGTACTAAGCACATTGGAAACATAAGGGTGGCGACGCTTAACATTAGAAATGGGCAAGCAATAACCCTAACTGAAAATGCTAAACTGTAACAGATTTAAATGAATTGTGCCAAAACTTAAATCTCCAATCTCCCCATCACTGAGTACTGGCATCTACCAGAGGCTCTGGTGAAAGGAGGGCATCTGGAAGTCAGATCAGTCCTGACAGTTTGTTCAACCTGTGAAAAAAAAATAAAAATAAAAAGCCATTCTCCAAACTCCTCGGGTAAATCCAATTCCTGTATTAGATTGTGCAGAATTGCTGCTCAGGTATTATCAGATGAGGGAAGGGAGCTGAATGTTCCTTGTGTGTCCCTTCCGTATAACCACTAAGGGAGTAAGGATGATGGAGATTAGGATGCACCATCTACGTCTTTGTTAAAGGTCATGAAGCAACAAAGATAAGACTACCGAGTCACTCACTGGCAATGCTTGTGGCATTTTTAAGTTATAGTCGGCGGTAGCACAGCAATTGCTTACAGCCTACTGAGATCAAGTTGGACTTACCAGAAGTGTTTTTTTTTCTCTCTCTCTGCACGACAGATATGCTCTGCACTTGCTCTCCTTTGCGGCCAGTAAGATAAGTTAAAGCTGAATTAATCTGAGAGCTAACAAGTAATGGCAAGTCATATGATATGTATCTAGTATACTAAACCAACAGAATGGGCGGCGTTGTATTACATTTACCAAAAATGCCGTCCTATCATGGGGCTGCATGGTGAAGCAGTGGTTAGCACTGTTGCCTTTCAGCAAGAAGGTCCTTGGATTGAACCCTGAGCTGGGATCTGTTGAGATCCGTTGGAGAGCATGAAAGCGGACATGAAAACAGAGGGAAGCTGCTGCAGATGCTGAAGTGTTGCAGAGCAACACATTTTGGAGCTCTGCTTGTGTTGCCTGGCATTGCCATCCGGTGACTTCAGGTAATAATGAAAAAAATAAAAAAAAATCCTAACCCCTCTCTAGCCGTATTTATCAGGCAACACTTATCAAGAACAGCAGTGTGCTAATAGCAAATGAAAACCCAGACCGAGCTAAACCAAAAACTAGTGCAGAAGTAGATAACAGGAAGGCTGCGTCAGCTAATTGTATCTAAACTTTAAAAGAAAGTTTCCCACCCAACTGAATGCTGAGCTGGTCGGTACGACCAAGTTATTCTGTGCAGCACACGGACCTAATATAAACACCGATCCGGAGTGTAAGCTAATTAAATGTTTGTAACGTTATTAGTCAGGAAGAAACATGACATGAAATGGCTTGATCAGAAACCTGACTAATTAAACGGCAAATCAACAAAAACAGAAGCTCCGTGGCCTGCTGTGAATGTCGAGGATAAAGAAGGAGCAGCCGCGCAGTGACTCCAGTGCTTTCCGGTGCAATCTAGCCCGGCGCAGGGCTCATTACGGAGCTCTTAACGCGTAATGCTGCTTTTAAATTGTTTTGAGCACAGAGGAGGATTGCAGGCAATTTTTAAATAAACAGAGAGGAGCTAAACTTCACCAATGCCCAAGATGCAGATTTTATGGATCCCCCGTGTGTGGCTATAAAACCTGAGTCAGACTGTTCATCACCGTTTTATAGTATTTCATAAACTACATCAAGACCGTATTAGCGTTGTCATTAATGTCTCCCTTAATTACCTGAAGCACACATTGGAGGTTTTCCCCGATTAATCTGTAAAGATGTTCATTTGTAACTCTGCTGGTCCCTGTCACGTCGCCTCCCTTTCTCCGTCTTCATCGGGAGCGACGGGGCAGTGCTTTTATTTGCACCACTTGAGCAGAAGACAGAAGCCATTTTACACGGTGGAGCAGATCTCGGGACATAATTACGACAGTTTATTGGTAAATTAGATTAGGGCATAGAGGTCTGCAGCGTGGGGGAGATGGAAAGAAACGCTTCGGGACGTCCCTTGAGGAGGAACTCGATAACATTTTTTAGAGGCGCGCACACTCAGACAAGTCCATTCGTCTCAAATACTCAGTTCTTTCTGCAAAAGGCTTAAAAGAGTTTGCAGAGGTGTGAGATTTCAGTTTTATTTCATCACACAGCCTCAGATTCAATCACCTTTTCTGGTACGATGGCCCTGTATGGACACGTATGAAAGTAGAAAAAAAAAAAAAACCCGCAATGCTTTTTTAATGCTCCTGAAAGCAATTAGTGCAATATGCTTGCTGTATGTTGGACTTCAACATTTCAATGTAGTGAGGTCCCAGGGCAGAAAATACTGCTGGGGAGCATAAAGAAATTCTGTGAAGCCATAACCTGCAGAGAAAGTTCAAAGAACACTACACGAGAAGTTTAATGAATAAGCAATTACTTCTGAGTCTAAAACTCTAAGAGTAAAACTTTGGACCAGTCTTTTTTATCTTGACCAAACACTACTGCAAGTTTCATCACACTGGAGAAAAGCATTTTATTATTAGAAGCCAGAGCAAAGATCCGGAAATACTCCTGATAGTAAAGTGTTCATTTCATGGGAAGAGGATGAAGATTTGAGACGCACACTGGCTTGTTAAAAGGGTTAGGGTTAGGGTTATCAAAAACTTTACAGGCATTGTTAGCAAGCTGTGACATTAGACGCACAACTCAAATCCAGTGGCGGCTGGTCAGTAGGGAGTGCTGTTTTGTGTGACTTGATACTGAGCTCTAATTGGTTACTTAGAGATTTTCCTTCCGGGTTGAGCTCTGTGCTCATGTGGCTAATCAGTGCTTTTTGTATAATTCTTCATCTAATCAGATTAATTCATGATACCTGTAAAACAAAGTTAGAAACCTGGCACCTTCAAGATACGGGCATGAATAACTAAATCATAAGAACGCAGACAGAAGAGTCAGACCACAACAGCAACAAAACAGTAGAGAATTTGTTGATTTACTTATAAAATAAGAATTTCACAAGGATTTCACTGGAAGAAAAAAAACACAGATGAAGGTTCGAGTTCCAGTGGCAAGATGTGCCACGCTCATTGAGACTTCAGAATATTTTTTTTCCTTTAGTGGTTGTGGTGGTGAGTGCTTTCTGTTTTTGTCTAATTGTTGTTTGCTTCGCAAATAAAAAGTGCATCTTCAAAGTTGTAAACGAAATTGCACCAACTTTCAAATATTCCATATTACTGTAATACTTGGGTATGAAGGGTGTGTGTGTGTGTGTGTGTGTGTGTGTGTGTGTGTGGGGGGTCTTTTACGAGACACTGTAGATCTTGTACCATTTATGCACATGTGCAGCATATACAACCCCTCTGACTTAATATAACCAAACCTCAACACATTTTATCTTATAGTTCTAGATAAGTGATGCTGGATAATTTACCTACAGTGCCTGTTTAAAATACCGATACGTCTTGAAGTGTTCCACATTTTGTCCCTTAAGAAAGACCCATCTCAATGTAATTTGTTGCAATTTTATAAGTTAGACCATATTTAGAGAATGCATGTTTTTTTTAATGTTTTTTTAATTAAAAATTCTATGCAGGTGTATTAGTATTCAGTATTCAGACCCCTTGAGCCACAATATCTTAGAACCCCCTTTCAGCTGCAAGCCTTATGGGGTATGCGGCTTCTCACATATAGAGACCCTTTTCCATTCATCTTTGCAGAATAGCTCAAGATGGGGGGCTTTTGTGACAATTGATTTAGGTATGATTTTGGTGTGGATCTACCAAAGTAGCAGAACCACTGCAGTAGTTGTTCTAATTAGTGAGCAACAGCCTGTTTATTTACACGAAAGAATGCAGGTCTGCAACACAAATATGCAAAAGATAATGGGTCGTAACAATAGGAGATGAGAGATTCTACCACTTCTCAGTTTGCTTTTTCACTTTCTAAACCTTTGGGGGGGAAAAACACATACCATAATAATGACATTTAGCTCTGACAATTAAGGAACAGCTCATATGAATTTGTTTATAAACAACTGGTGATGGAAAGATTTGCTTAAGGCAAGGTGTGAGTTTGTGACTACCTGTGGAGAGGATCTACCTTCAAGTCTGTTGGGATACATAGTAGGTGGTGCTGCTGGTTGTAAAACACAGGACTGAGAAGGGGAAAGGGTCAACATTTTATTTGGGGGCGGGAGGGGGGGGGGAGATCAAGAGAGTCTGTCAAACTCCCTTGATCTTATGTGAGCTAAAAGAAGAGAAGCAGTGCAGCTGTTGAAGTATCAGCCACCTGTGTTCTCCAAAAAAGCTGCCCAGATGTTCAAAAGCAAAGCATGCACACTCATCACGCCTCCACTAAACCTAGCCCCAAATGCTCCACACTCACATAAACACAGATGGCTGGTGAGAATGTTACCCACTTGACTTGATACTCCCACTGCACTTGACACGTCTCCACCCCTTCTTGTACGCTTCCGTTTTACATCGGCAGATGTTTGGATATCACACGCAGTTTGCACTTCTCTTCCTTGCTTTTGTTACAAGATTGAAAAAGTTGAATGCAGGCTGGGACTCCCCCTTTTTTTTTTTTTTTCCTGTGTAAAAATCCAGAGGTGTCGAGTTGCATCAAAGCGGCTGTGTCAGCACTCTGCTCTGCAGGGGGTCGTAGTTTACACCCAGATGGTCTAGCCCATTATGGCATAATGGCAGCATTATCAAAATGATGGAATCGTCAGCACATGCACTTCAAAGAATTGCCACTTGCCTGATTACAGCTTAAAACAGGGATCTCTGTAAACCGCGAGGAGCTATACAGACAACAGAATCAGTTTCCCTTCAGCACACAGCTGTGTAGGATTTTAAAGAGCTTGTCTGTGACATTTCCACTTGTCGCAGTTGGGGAAACAGAGGTGAAACTAATGAGGGCTCGGTAGTGTTAGCTATGCCTGGAAGCCATGACAGTGAGGCAGCATGTACAACAGCACAGCCTCTTTTAAGTGGATTTTAGCCATCTTCAATGCTCTATGCCTACACTACTGTGACAGTCCAAATGTCTTGCGTGACAAATGTGTGTCGGTCCTGGTGGACGGTTCAGTGTAACTATGCGGGCAGCCCAAACAGAATGAGTCAGTTTTCAGTTTGAGGATGATAATCCCTTAATTAGTCGATAGTGGAACATTTTGTTTTTTTTAGGCTCACTGTAGATGAAGTAGCTTAGAGATGATATCCACCCCCTATTAAAACTGTATCCCAAGAGATTAACGTTTTGAAAAAAATAATCTGCTTTACTATTAGGCTGGATCATATAAAAGCCATATTTTTTCTGTAAGGGCATAAGAGACATATTTAAAAAAACAAAGATGATTCCTAGGAGTGGGTGGGAGAAGCAAAGCTTTGGACTATTTTTCTAATTCACATTTGTGGCAATATTTGTTTTTGCCTGTTTCCAAAGCCAGTCATATCAGCTTGCTTATCTATCGTTAATAATTATGCCCTCATCCTGGGGGTCTAGACAATCTAAAACATGTATGAATGTCAATCAAATACCAGCAGTATGGTGAGTTACCCAATCATGTGGCAGTATTTTAATACATCTACATGTAATGAAGGCGACTTGCTGAAGTTTAAAACAAGCTTCTGTTAAGGGAAGACACAATGTTTAACCATCTTTAAACTTGGAATGGTTGTTGGTACAAGAAAGGCTTATCAGCTTGGATTTTAATACAAAACAACCTCTTAGGGATTCAGAGAATGGCCTGAAGAAAAGTTTGCAGACCAAAAAACATGTTCATTTCAGGGGTCAGGGGAGAACGTCATAACTTTGTGAACTGTGGGTGGGGATTGTTGTAGCAGCTTTCTGCTGGCCAGAAACATTTCTCCCCACGGAGACAAATAAAGAAATCTTGAATGTTGAAAATGGACAGCGTGTATTGAATAACAAAAAGGCAACGCAGCGCAGTGATCAGCTAAGGTATGTAAAATACCATCTCTGAATGTACAGCACAGAATACCACACCTGGAACAAATGTGTTAACAAAGACCAGGTGACCAAGGTTATAATTCAGAGAGACTCATGGACAGTAAGAGATTGGCAGAAAAAAATAGGAAAACACATAGCACATTAATGGTCCTGCTTGCTGATGATGTGAGGGATATTTGCCCCCTCTATATGATAACAACTAAACATCGTTTTAACACCACATCCTACCCCTACCCTAATATTTTTGTTGACTATTGCTTTACCATCCCATTTTTTCCCTGTTCAGATGGCTACTTCATGCAGCATACAGAAAGCTGCAATGTCAAACTGGTTTTGTGAACATGGCAATGTGTTCACTATACCCCAACTGGATCATGAACAGGATGTGGTGGAATTTAAGATTAGAATCAAGGATGTGAAGCCAACACATTGCAGCAACTCTATAATGCCTAAATGTCAACCTGGAGCAACATTAGTGAGTGTGTATAACTACACACTCATAATTGCCATACAAAACTTTAAATTTCTCCAAAACTGATAAATACATACACTAGATGTTGTGCGCGGGCCAACAGTTTAACAGCACTTTTAAATGAGCAACAAGTATTTCTGGTTAGCAGTGGTTGTTCCCTAAATATGACAACCGTCTGCATTCTCTGTCTTAGACTAACTGGACGAATTGCAAGAAACATCTTTTTCAGAGAAAGAAGTCACGCTTGACCTGCTATGGTCTGGTTAAACCAAAAGAACACCACTCCAACATTAAAACATGGTAGTGGCAGCATTATGACCAATGGTTACTTTTCTTTAGACTTTACATTAGCGGTTTAGACCCCAAGATGGGTTGCGTTTGGTTTCACCACCTCCCAAAATAGAAATTCAAGACAAACAATAGAGCTCACGTTTTTTTTAGTATCACAGTCCAAACATACATCCTAAGCAAATTAATGACTCCATGAGAGCAAATGAAAGTTTTGGAATAACTCAGAGAAAAATCTGATGCCCTAACAAGTTTATACATTTGAAGGACTTTTGCAAGGTAGAGTGAGCGAAGGGTGTGGAATAGAATAAAATCTATCTTCTATGATGCACAGACATAACATTTTTGTGGTATGCTAATAACCTATCGAAGAAAATTTATGCTGACAGTTAATGCTTCTTGTTTTTTCACACGTTTTACCCTTAAAGATTTTTGAAATTGTGTTAATTAAAACTGAGGGAAGAAAATGATTATCTGCGTCACCATCATTTTTAACATGGTGGATTTTAAAATGGAGCCAGGAACTGAACTCATACAGGCTTGCAATCAGAGTGCTTTCTAAATGTGTATTTCAACTGAAAGATTGACAAGGATATATCAATATCCAATACATTTACACAACGTGTTAAAACCCAGCTCATTGTTCATACAGTTATTTCCTGTTTCTGCAGGGCCAGTCTAATCCAGGAATAACACCAAAATGAAACCAATGACAGAAGTAGAGAAAGACAGTGGCGTGAGTGCTATCATTTAGGTTTCTGTAACAACTTTGCAAATGGAGTAGCTTTTCACTGTGTGATATTTTAAGTTGGCCTAGTAAGCGGGATGGGCCTATGAGACAGCTGCTGTGTGAAAAATTAGAAGAAAAGAAATGTTGTTTCTATTGCCTTCAATCCAGGCCAGTTACTACTATTCATTAATCATTCAGTGCTTACTTTTTATATGGGATGTTAATATCTAGCCTGGCCTCCTTTGCTTTTTCTCCCCCGTTTTTTTGCCACAAACGGCAGAGTTTGGTAAAGGAAAAAGGGAACTTACTCAAAATGGAAGTCAGTCACATGTGACAGAAAAAAAAATAATGTAGGACAACTTGGACAGTGTGAAATGTCATTGGTTGCTCTAATGAATGCTTTATAAAATAAGTTATATATCTGTGTACTTTATCAAAATTTGTCACAATAGACCAACACTACTAATTACTAATAAAAATCTAGATATGTGGTGTGCAGTTATATTCAGTCCACAGTTTAAATACTGTTGTAAAACCATATTCCACTGCAATTTCAGGGGTGCGTGTTTAATAGCTCTCTATAAGCAGGGACTGACTTTGTCTGTGCAAAATAGTTCAAACTATCAGATTAAACAGGTAGCTCCCATGAAAAGCCATTTTCAAGTCCTGCCCAAAACTCTTAATTAAATTTAGATTAAGATCACTCAAATATATAAATATGCTTTCATCTAAACCAGTGGTGTCAAACTCAAATCCCTTAGTCCAACAATTTTTAGATGTGTCCCTTGCCCTACACACCTGACTCAAATTTTAGTTTCCCTTCATTGGCTTCCTGTTAAATCAAGAATAGAATTTAAAATTCTCCTTCTAACGTATAAAGCCCTCAATAATCAAGCTCCATCATATATCAGAGCTCTGATTACCCCGTATGTTCCTAACAGAGCACTTCGCTCTCAGACTGCAGGTCTGCTGGTGGTTCCTAGAGTTTCTAAAAGTAGAATGGGACGCAGATCCTTTAGCTATCAGGCTCCTCTCCTGTGGAAGCAACTCCCAGTTTTGGTCCGTGAGGCAGACACCCTGTCTACTTTTAAGACTAATCTTAAAACGTTCCTTTTTGACAAAGCTTATAGTTAGAGTGGCTCACGTTACCCTGAGCTACCTCTATAGTTGTGCTGCTATAGGCTTAGGCTACTGGAGGACATCAGGGTCTAATTTTCTCACTCTACTGATTTCTACTGTTCTTCAGTCTACTGTTCTCCAGTTTTGCATTGTATTATATTGAAATGACTGTCGTCATTTCAGCTTTTAACTTTTTGCTCTCTCTCTTTTTCTTCATAGTAGGTACACCTGGTCTGGCGTTCTGTTAACTGTGACATCATCCAGAGAAGACAGATCACCCGCTATTACCATCTAATGTAAAACAGATTACTAGATCAATGTGTGCTTCTGTGCTTTTTTGTTTCTCTTGTTGTGTCTCTGCTCTGTCTTCTGTAACCCCAGTCGGTCGAGGCAGATGACCGTTCATACTGAGTCCGGTTCTGCCGGAGGTTTTCCTTCCCATTTATGGGGAGTTTTTCTTTCCACTGTCGCTTCATGCTTGCTCAGTATGAGGGATTGCAGCAAAGCCATGTACAATGCAGACGACTCTCCCTGTGGCTCTACGGTTCCCCAGGAGTGAATGCTGCTTGTCGGGACTTTGATGCAATCAACTGGTTTCCTTATATAGGACATTTTTGACCAATCTGTATAATCTGACCCAATCTGTATAATATGATTGAACTTGATTTTGTAAAGTGCCTTGAGATGACATGTTTCATGATTTGGCGCTATATAAATAAAATTGAATTGAAAAATTGAAAATGGCTAAACTAACTCACTAGCATGCAGTCAAGCTCTCCAAAGCTCTGCTAATGAGCTCATATTATAGTCAGGCAGAGACGCATCCAAATATTGCAGAACAACCGCCCTCGAGGAATGGAGTCTGAGACCACTGATCTGAACCATCCCGTTGTTGCTCAGGTTGTATGTTTAGGGTTGTTGCCCCTAATGGAAGGTGAACTTCCACCCAAGGCCTCTTCTCCATGATCGCTCATCCCTTCTTCCCATCAAGTTTCACTTTTGATGCTGAAGAAAAATATCCCAGTAGTATGATGATTCCACTACCATGTTCTATTGTGAATATGCTGTGTTCAGGGTCTTAATTTTCCTACACACAGAACTTTTTTTTCCAAGAAGGCCAAAACGTTATAGTTTGGTCTCATCTCACAGAACCCCTTGTTTCACATGTTTGATGTATGGCTTGGGGCACACTACAGAGGAAGATTCTTTCAGTTTTCTATGCTACAATCTTACTGCTCTTCCATAAAATCAGGGTTGTTGCACACCAAACTAAGATTTGTTCTCCTACCTGAACTTTGATGCTCTAGAGCTCCTCCAGAGTTCCCATAGGCCTCTTCAGAGCTTCTCTAATTAATGCTCTCCTTGTCCTCCATCAGTTTAGGTGGACCGCCAGGTCTTGATAGATTAGCAGTTGTAATAAATGGATAACGGAGCAAAAGGGAATGAATGCAGATGCACACAACACCTATCCAATCTAAAATGGGATCATCGAGATGTGGTTATCAACTCTACCCAGGCTACCATCTATTTGTTTCCCTTTTGTAAACACGATCCCTATGCAGGATTTAAAGCAGCGAACATCTGTTTTGGGTTTGGCGTGGAGAAGGTATAGAAAACCAATTAATGTGGAACACTTGTTGCTTTGCGCTCCAGCTTCTCCATCCATGCGCTCCACTTTGTCCCTGCAGTCCCTTCCACCAGGGGGAGCGTTGGCACTGAGCAGCTGTTGGGGACACAGTCTATAAACAGGCCGGCCTCCGCTAGGCTGCAGAGTCCCTCGCCCCTCACAGCAGGAAGGGAGAGAATGATGCAAAAAGGAATCCAGCTTCCCCCCCACCCTTTTTTTTGTTATATGTATTTCCCTTTTTTTTATATGCGGTCAGCCAGTTTCAATTTCAAGTCTTTGATCTGTGAAAAAGAACGGCAGCAGACTGCAACAGTGTTATTTCCCTCAGGATGAAGTGAAGGAGCTAAGGGGGGAGGACGGGCTAATTCCGCCGTGCTGACAGCAAACAGGCGGACTCGAAGGCCGGGAGTGGTGGCAGGAAGAGAGGGGAGGTGGAAGCGGTGTAGAGGAGGAAGAAGAGAAAGGATTGCGTCAAGCGTTGTGAAGAGGGCGAGACGACATTAGGAATGGCATAAAAGAGTGGGAAGAAAACATATGGTTAGATGGGGACAGAAGGGTGACAGCAGGACGCTAACATCGGAGAGATGACAGAGAGTCTGTGGAGAGTGGGAGCATAGAGGGTCTGGGTGAGGAGGAAGACAGGAGAAAGAAGAGGCGATGGGAGGAAGGAAAAAGGGTTATGGTAACTCCTCGCTTCAGGTGAGATGAGGGCAGATACTTCCATTCCATCACAGGACAGACCTCTGGCACCCAGGGGGCTCAGGGGTGTGCTGAATATTACATGAGCCTGTCGGTCTGTGAGCTCACACGCACACCCCTGCAGATGTGTTAAGTTGAAAACTTGAGCTTTGCACATACATTTGTCCATGTCCTGCAGAGGGCAGATGGAACTGGCGAGGACGGGAGGAACCAAGATCCCAGGGTCCGGCGGGAAGAGGTTGCAGGATCGGACGCGGGGGGTGGGGGGTGGGGGGGGGGGGGGGGGGGGTTGACTGTGAGTGGTGTCAGGATGGATCTTTACCGGATCAATGAGCATTCCTCGCCGCTGACTAGACTGAATTTTCATTCATAATGCATAGTACATACATGGCCACAGTGAGTTGCGTGTCACTTTAAAACCTTTCCACAGTGTGCTTGTCTTGTAGTCGCTGGCAGAGTAAAGTATTTTATCTAATTTGGGTCACAAACCATAATGCCTTTCTGGAAGTAATTAGGCAGCCTTTAAAATATATTCGATACCAGCTATTTATATAGAGTGTAGCAAAAAAGCCATAACATCCCCTCACTAGCATCACAAACTCTTCCTGTTTTAGGTCGGTCAGAATTACCTAAACTATGTCTATTCACTAAATACCAAATATATTGAGAGAGATTTTTTAATTACATCCGTCGGAAATGTACACGCTGTGCACAACAAAATGTTTTGAATACTCTTCCAGGGATTTCTCACAGTGGTTCGTTGGCTTTTCAGCCCATTCCTCCTGTCGTAACTGGTGGAAGTGATTTAGGATTGTAGGCGACTTTTCTCACAAACCATTCAGCCAAGACCAACGTTTTCTAGGAGACCAAGATCAGTGCTTTTAATGGCCAATTCAAAACATTGACTTTCCTTTGCTTAATCCACTTTGTAATTAGGCGGCATGCTTACAGTCATCGTCCGTAAAGAACATACCTTAATGACTGAGCTTTAACTTCCTGGCAGAAGTCTTGGGATGTTGCTCTAAAAGGTCGATGCAATGTTCTTTCCTCGTGATGCCTCTACTTGATGACGCGCACAAGTCTCTCCTACAGAAAAACACTCATCCGACATGATGCTTCCATGTTTCAAATGTATGTGCAAAAAACATGTCCTATGTACTTACACAAGTGGGTTTTCTTTTTCATTACTACTGAAGGAACATCAGTTTGTGTAGCTGCTCATGTCAGGTAATACAGTGGAGTAATTCTTTGTTTATGCGCTTGCTTCAATGTGAAAAACAGTGTTGTGCCATACCTCAATCTAATAAGTAATATTTTCCACCTGAATTATGATGGTTTGTTGCTTCTACAATGCTGTTTAGATACTCTAAATGGCAGCAAAAGTTATTTTTTTAAATAACTTAATGATACCATTTTTGTACTTTTTTTCCTTCAGGTATTAGCTGATAGAGGTTATAATTTAATTTGTAATGGAATTCATCAGAAGAGTTAAAGTTCAAGGGAAATATTTTAGTTGAGTGGAAGAGTGATTAAAAATCACACCTGAGCATCCCTACTTAACTTCACTTGTAGGCTGATTTGTATGTGTGGATTACGTGGGCTGAATTTGATTCAGTAGAAATATCAGCTTTTTTTTTAGCTTTTATACTTCAATGGTCAGTCACTGCAGCATTTTCATTTTTAAAGTGCACTATGAGTTTTATAAACATGACAAGTACATTGTTCTCGATTTGATTTGATTCTATACGTAGTGTAATTAGTATAAGTGTATGAGTAGTTTTTACAGTTCTGCTGTACATCACAAATATAACAAGCTGATAATAACCTGGTTAAGCATGTACGCTATCTGTTCCTGTCCACTACATCAATTTCTGAGTTTTTTTACGACCAAAAATATTTCCAAACAGTCAAACTGGTCTTTCTTTTGGCAGTGTACACCATCAAGAGGGGACAGAGCTGTACCTTCTTTCTTAGCATTTCAACAGACCTTCAAAAGTATAAAAAAAATAGTATGACTCAAAAAAAGTGGTTTTGAAACAAATTTTTACATTGAATCACTATTTCCAAAGGTCTGTCCATTGCTAAGGCGGTGTCACAAGTGTTTCTCTTTTTGACCATTTTATTGCCCTGTTTAAAATGATGGTCTATGCTGCTACCGTCAAAAAAAGTCAGCGGTAATGCGAATATGCTGAGCATTTTATGAGTGGAAATGCTCAAATTCTTTTTTTCCAAGAAGAAAAAAAAACAGCCATGAAGAAATAGTTCAGCAATTTGAGGTCAGAAAAACAGTATAGATAAACTAAACAGAGATGACAGAAACAAGCCACTGGATTGATTTATACCCACAGTGTTCTCAGCTATAGTACTTATAGAAGTTTTAAATTACACAAATCTCTAAATGACGCATCAAAAATGTCTGCTTTGGTCTTCATACATCTCAAACTTACATATTTGTTTACAGCACACTGATTGACAGGCAGGGGAAGTGGGTAGGACTCTCTGGTAGTCTGCTAAACTGGTTCCAATCATTCTTGGCAGATCAGCATTAGTTTTGTGCAGTCTGGTAAATTTAGGTTTGTGAAAACTAAGAACATGTACGTTTCTTACATGCACCACTTTCTTTCCTATAGGCTGAAGAATATTGCTAGTGGGTTAAAGGCGAAGCTGGAGTCCATGCCTGGCTGGGTCCACTCAGACCACGAACATAAAACATCTGCTCAGAGAGCAACTACATACTCAGCCTTCGTTATGCGTAATTATGCACTTAGAGGTGACGTGCGCAGTACAGGAGAAATGATGTCTGGTCAGGCCGGAGGTTGAGATGACAAACCTGTCACTGTGTAAGGTGACGAAAAAGGTTATGAACTGTAACAGTCTACAAGAAGAGGAGCAGAGCAGAGGGGAAAAATCAGCAGCAGGATCATGCGTAAAGACGCAGCGTACTTCAGGTGCCGCACCAGAGGAGAAATTTGTCTGAGCACAGGGAGGCTTCATGCAACTAAGCCACAGTGAAAAATTATGTTTCAGACTTACAATGATAAACGAACCTGTATAATAACGAAAATCAGGGGTTTCAGTGTCTGTGTGAATCTGATTATTCAGATCATGTCTCTTTCTTGAACTGTATTTTTTTTCTTATAAAAGTAAAAACAAAACAAGAAGAAAAGACTGTTTTTTTGTTGTTGTTGTTTTTGTTTTGTTTTTGTAGAACGTCTGCTGGCAAACCAACCGTATTTTTCCCTTTTTCAACTATTAATTGTAATATTGTATTTGATGAAAAGAAAAAAAAAATAGCAGAAGTTTTCCATTCATAAAAAACAGTTTCTTGTGTCCTTGGTACCTGGATCGATGATGCGACGGCTGTTCCTGAGTGACATTGCTTCCAGAAACGGCAACTATGACATTGACAGGCTACTTACCCCTCCATGTTTGTGGCTTTAAATTATTTTATAGGTGGTGGGTCCTGATTATTTGATTAACAATTCAAAAATTTTCATTTAAACAGAGAAGATCCTTTCTCCTTACAAATGTGTAACTTACAAATACAGTTACTTTCAACTATAATTATTTGGCCCACCCATTTTTTTTTATTTTTTTTATTAGGTCTGGCTGAAAAGAAATTTCTGGCTATGCCACTGATGCAAACATTTCCAAGGCACTGAACCTTGAAGAGTTACTTGTTCGGTTTGAATCGTCTGGATCCCTGAGATCCTCAGAGGCGTGTTTATTCAGTGTTTCCAGAAGGACAGCTAAACAACAGGAGGCAGAATTAGGTTTCAATATTCGTTGTGAATCTAAGGTGTGCAGAAACTGATTGAAACTTTAAAATCGGGGCTAAAAACATCTTCTACATCAACTATTTTCATTTAAATCAGCAGTTTACTGTTTATTTTTCTTTATGCAATGTCTGAACTCCACTGTGATGCATTTCTTGTATTTAATTGTTTTTTCCTTTCTATGTAAAGAATTTTGAATTACTCTGTGCATGAATGGGGCTGTGCAAAAAAATGCTGAACTTACCCTCAAGTCAATTTCAATCTTTGAAAGACAAAATATTCTAGTTTCTTTGAATAACTACAAATATATACACATTATAACTATGCAGATTAGCGTTAATTTAACTCTCAGGGTTCGTTTAAACGTCACTTTTCCAGTCATTTGTACTTTCCTCTGCAGGGCAAAGATAAGCACTTGCTGGCAGTTGTTATCTTATCATTTAATATAAGGTGTAGGTAGCTGATTTAAACCATTGCTGAACTATTTCACAATCTATCACATAATTTAGAAATGCACAGCTGTCAGAGAGGCACCGACTGCCGGCACAGGCAAACCCCTCTCTGCTTTTTTTTTTTTACTCTGCAGTCGATCAGAAAGTGTAGCCTGTATGGTTCTGCTACTTAAGGTGGGGCTCCAAAATACGGTTTGTCTTTTTCTATATTTTTTTGTCCGTCATGACCGATGTCATTGGTCACTACTTGCATATGTTGAGAACAAGAGAGGGATTTCAAATGAGAATTTATACCACATAGCGGATGGAAGGAGCACAAATGCCAACTTTTTTTTTTTTTTTTTGTAAAGAAAGTAGCATTGGATAATTGCGTATTTTCTTGTTTAATAGATACTTTTTAATTTGTAACCAACAGTTTATTATAAAACATAGAACAGGGTAGACACTTTTGGATCTTTAGTCTGGACCATGTAGCTCCCACTAACACTACAATGTTGGGTGTTTGTAATTCAAAGCCCTGAATAGAGTTGAGAGAAGGGCCTCATGCCTCTCTCTTTGTTCCAGGGGAGACTCCAGCTTTATGGATTAAAACCTGTCGAGAGCAACGGGATTTTGGTCGGCGGAAAGCTTTGATGGTGTCTCCCCTCCTGCTATTGATTTCCCTTCCGCTGGCCATCAGTCAGGCAGGCTGTAAGTGAGTTGTGAAACTCTTTGCGTCTCGGCCCTCTTTGTTGATCTCCGGCCTTTCGGAGAGCACTCTGTGTGTGGATAGAGTTACAAATGCCATTAGGTGTGTTTGTGTGTCTGCAGAAGGGCAGTTTGGCAACAATGCAGATCGATATCTTTCATGCCAGCCTTAATAGAATTAAAATTGAAAACACAATGCAGGAGGGAAAACAAAACTTTGCACATGTAAGTCTATGACACAGTGTACAAATTATTTAAAAGAATTTAAGATTATTCACTATTTTGTCGTTAGTCTCAATTGATAGAAATCACCTTTAAAGGCTTCTATCCCAACAAACAGTTCACAAAATAAACTTTAAGATGTCCAATGAAAAAAGTACAAATATCACAGAAAAAAGATGTTAACTCATAAAAAAAAATCATGAAAAACATCCTTCTACTGAGTTAAAATCATTCTTATCCTATTCATCAACAGGCCTCCTATATTTCAGCTCATCTCTCGTTCATAAATCATTAAATTAGTGCAACCTGCACATCCTTCAAAATGATACACTGATAAATGTATCATATGAACGTTACAGCTTCAAATCTCAGCATTGTCTTCAAAGGCAGTCATTTTGTATGAATTGGTCGCCTTCACACTTGAAGACACCACTATAATGGGAAAATTAGCAAGAATGTAAACGGTATTTGCACAGTCTTGATGTGATAATAGATAATTAATGGAGTAATAAATGCATTTAGCACTTACAAAGCTTGCATAATAAGCTGGTTGTGTCTTATGTTGATGGGGTAATTAAAAAGGGGTCTTTGGATAGTAGAGGTACATGGTGAAATATCCGTGATACATGGCATTCGTGCACTGGGGAGGTTTAGTCACATAAACTTACGGGCACGCATGACCGAACTGGCTTCATGAGGTCAAAACAGTGTCCCACCGGCGGCATGGTGCTAATTTGGATAGATCTTTTGAACCGGCCGGAGACCACCATTATCAGTTTTTCTTCCATGTTGAATGAAAACTGCTTCGTCTCCACTGCTGTCCTTCGCCCCACATCACATCCACATCTAGATTTTGATTGGTGTTTGTGGTGCAACAAGACACAAAAGCTTAGCTTGTTCATCAACAACTATTTCTTCACATCCATTGCAGGTTTTATATTGTTTCGGCTTCACTTTAATTGCCAAAATCGCACATTTTGAGACGCTATATTTCCCTCTGTGGCTTTGCGTAGCATCATGTTGCTCCTGTGTGGCACCTGTACATTTGGATTTTTAGAAAAGCAGAAGGCTTAAAATGATTGAAACCCATCTAAATCAATCTGATCAATATAAATATTATTTGGCATTACAGCAATCAAACCATTCTTGTAATTGCTGACCAGCTTTTTCCATGTTTCCACTGGTATTTGGACAAGTTATCTTAGGTTAATGAGCTCCTAGTTTTCGAGGTCGGATGGCCTTCTTGGCATCAACCTAATCTTTAGTTCCCTTCACAGTTATTCTATCAGATTCCAGTTTGGCTGAACCACTCCAAAATAATATACCGACGTATTACATCTGCTCAGAAACATATTCGTAAAATTTAAACAGTACACAAGACCTAAATCTACAATTTTGATTAATTTTGTGCTTTGATCTATTGATGTATTTCAAGTGTGCTATACATGTATTAAAACATTTAAAGCACACTTGAATGTATTCTTTGAGGGAAAATAGGTCTAAACCATATTTATTGGTGCATGCTAAATTTAATATATTAAAAAAATCATCCTACAGAATAGTGTTATACGACGCACGCTTGCAACACTGAAACATTTGATTGACCCATGGATCGCATTTGAAATTGGTCGGGCCCATTAAGCAATACCATCCCCCAACACACATGCGTACACATAAAACAGCAGCATAAAACACCCTGATTGCACAACTGATTTACGTCAGATAAAACATTTTTAGATACCAGAATGCATTGCTTTCCTATAGACTGTGGTCTCTGAGCATGATAAATGAGGCTGCCACAGGTGTCAAAAAGTCGGCTATCAAATATTTATTTTTCTTTTGTTCTGACGTTCACGCACACATTCCCTGGATTTATTTCCACTTGCGATTGTTATATTATAGCAGGGCTGGGGCGATACGCCGACATAATCGATTACGTAAATACTTTGATTTGCATGGAGTGCGACGATTCGTCAAAGATGGCTGCCGCTGCTGAAGATTCTGGACTTCAACTGGAGAGCAAGCCGCAGGCGCAGCCACCAAGAAGTGTCTGGGTACTTCGAAAGTGTGGGACTACTTCACAGAAAAAAACAGGACGTGGTGCTCTGTCAGCTGTGGAAACTGGAGCTTCCATATCACAAGAAGCGTAAACCCCCCGGAGCGCCTACACAGACTGGTCCCAGCAGCAAGACAGCAGGGAAAGTTCTGTTCAAGTTGTTTTTCCTAACCATAGTGCGGTGTCTGATGAAATAATAGCTTCTAGTACATACTCAAGACAGACTCTGTGTTGACAGATTTCCGCAGAGCTAAAATGTCACGACTGCCCATGTGGAGTCTTTATTAATTGTTTGGCACATAAAACTCCCATAAAAAACTTTGAACATAAAACTTTGAACAGTTTTATGTGACACCGAGCCTGATGAGCTGAGCTGCTTCAAGCAGGCATTCGCAGGGACGCATGCCGTCACAGCCTCTCTGTGCCGACTGACAGGAGCGTTTTCTAAATATAATTTGACATGGTCTGAAGCCACAGGTGGAGGGATACCAAATAATGAGAAAGTGTACGCATCCAGAAAAGATTGTGCGTCTAGCCGGAGCTGTACGCTGCATAGCAACAACAAAGTTAAAAATCTACACTGATGCAAATACACAAATAGTTCATGTTTACTCAGTCAGTTGCTAAATCATTCAAGTTTAAAACCTTTTTTTTTTTATAAATACACCAAACATCTCACACCAAACTATTGTAACATATTTTGTTGTGTATATTCTTGAGTATTCCTGAAAAAGTGTCTCTGTCAGTCATTACGCTGGTTGAAGGCCCTGGCTATACTCAGAGCATCCACTGTGGTCAAAACACCCCTGTGTGTGCGGGCGAGCAATAAAGCTATTTAGTCTTCTCTGGGTCATTGTTAATCTTAGATATGTCTTGATATGACGAGAAACACCTCACATCACTGGCAGTGGATACAGGGATGGTGTAGAATAACTATAACAGCTTGTGAACCTCTGACAGTAGATTTTTTTTTTTTTTTTGCCAAAGGAGTGGAATTTATTGTCGATGCTACTGAGGCTATAGTTGGGTCTCCCTCAATCCCAGAAGTCTGAATCACATCAGACATATCCAGCTGTGCACAGAGACTGTCAATGTCAAAATTGTTCTTGTAGAGACCCACTATGGAAGACGGGAAAGGGACAGCTGAAGGCACAATCGTGGGCTCCAGAGCAGCTGCCACAACTTTTAACGCTAACAAAGCTAATGAAGCTAATGAAGTAGCAGGCATAAGCAGTGCCAAGTGGCTAGCATTAGTCTGGTGCAAGTTCTGTTTACATTGCATGAAACAATCATCTAATACATTTTTAGGTAGAATAATATCACTTCCTCTTGGCAGAATGATGTTGCTACGGCCATAGACCACTGTGCATTAAACAAAACGATCAAAGAGTTACATTTTATTTAAATATGTATGTTATGTTTGAGAATCAAAAGTAGATTAGAGTAGGGCCAGTAGGGCCACCGCCCTACTGGCCCTACTCGCCCTACTGTTTTTGCAGTCTTTGGACTAACAATAGCAAACAAAGCACTTTACTCCTGAGCGATGAAGGATTCATTTACTGTTTGGATGATGAGAAACATAAAAAGGAGTGTGGCAACTGTAGCTTTACATTTGATGCTCGGAATTTCCGGTACAAACTGTCACGTGAAAACTCTGTCTCATGAGTCTGGTGGTCCTCTGTAAAAAAATCTGCACAGAGCATGGAGGTTTGAACGCAAGCAATTTACAAAATAAAAACATTCTTACTTTTGTTGGGACAGTAATTTACAGAACAAAGAGATTAGAATTTAAAGGTAAGATCTCAGGTAGTTAGGAATCGACGCAATCATTATTTTGTGCGCAATGACATGTTGGTCCCATCTCCACATCCTTCAGTTCAGATAATTTCCATACTATTTTTATGGTTTGTGAGCCCAACATTATGGGATTTATGTGCATTGGGATCAAGGCTATTAAGAACCCTTCTCTATGAGAAACTCTAACGCAAATGTATCCCTCTGAGTCGTGCAGCTGTTATTGCCCCAGTGTCATGAGAAGAGTGACAGCTTCTGATTTGAATAATGATATTTTTTTCACCATGCATTAATCAAATCATTTTGGCTCCTCTGTAATTTCATCCACCCCTCACAAGAGGCTAGAGAGTCATTTTCTCAGAATGGAGAATAATTTGCGAAATAACAAAATGATCCCACATTATTCTAGAGAAATGGTTAAGGGGGATAAAAAATGAATGGAATTCACCTCAATAAACACCTGACATGAGGCCATCAACCACCATTTGAGTGTCTCCGTGTGGACTCAAGAATTGCACAATACTGTGTGAGCTGTTTTCTGTTCATGTCCAGCACAAAATGGTTGCCATTATTATTTAACTTTCGTGGAAAGGAAAATAACCACTATTTTCTGAATCATTTTGTAATCGTGGTGGTTTTTGTCACTGGTAGGATCTCTATTGGCAAATTGCTTCAGTGTAAGGGGCACTGACTAATGGCAGTTCAATAAATCTTTAGAATGAAAAAGGACCATGAAACCGGGCTATCTCATCTGGACCAGAGACACTTAATTTCAACCTGGAGACACATTCTTGTTGCCATGCATCTAGTTTTTTTGGAAATTCCACATAAAGTATGTATATATCCATATATAATTATATCTATCTATCTATCTATCTATATATATATATATATATATATATATATATATATATATATATATATATATATCTCTATCTATCTATCTATCTATCTATCTATCTATCTATCTATATATATATATATATATATATATATATATATATATATATATACTGTGACATTGAGGAAGGCAGACAAAGACTACACAGATGTTCATGCCTTAGGACCGTAGTGATTTCACTTAACATGTATGCTAATCATTTTGACTAAGAAAGACAATCATTTATTGGGTTTCAAATCACTGCAACATAACTTGCAAATGACTTATTGAGCTGATGATATAATGTGAGTTCTATTAAACAGATTATATTAGATTAGAAACAACACCGCTGCTGAATATCAACAGCATGGATAACAATGAGAAAGCAAATGTGCCAAAGCAAGGATGAAAGAGTGGGAGACAGCCAGAGGGCAGACACAAGCAACACAATTCACTCATAATGCTATTACCAGGAAACAACTTTTAATGGCTTTTGAACTCCGGAAACGGGGTGGAGAGGCGTCTGGTGCTTCAGAGTGACTGTTCTGAGGGATTAACTCGATCAGGACTCTAAAAAGCTTTTTTATTGGAAAACTTGTCTTTTTCTAGGAGGGTGAACGCACATGCATTAAAATGCTGGTGATAAATGACCTTATTATATTACGTCTGCTACGTGAACGGGTGGAAGGGTTTAGGTGCAAATATTAAAATTGGGAGAAAAAACAAAACAAAAAGGAAAGATAAAGAGAGAGATGTTTCAAAGCAGCGAAAAGAGAAAGCAGAACAATTTTAGAGATGGAGAAGTGACATGAGGAAAAAGAATGATCATCCGTTTGTCTACCGGGCTACTTTGTATCTATATATCAATCAAGTGTGGGAGCCTTCAGTTCTTCGCACACGCCCCAGTCCTCTCTGGCTCTCAGTGTTTATTGTAAGGTGACACTAGCAGTCAGCTGGCCTCTGCCAACCCATCCCAGATGGAAGTCGAGATGTATGAGTAGCATTTAGCCATCAATCAGTCCTGAGAGGCCCCGGTGGCATGCAATAACACCATGCCAACGCTCACCACTTCAGACGATATAGAGAATGAGGACTGCATAGTGAGTGATGGCAGCACTCAGATAGTGGCACAAATATCAATTCGCAAGTTGTCCTATTTGTTTGGAGTTTTTGTTCTGGCTTTATGGTTACTGGGGCCAATATGCTGTGTATGAATTTGCTCTAATAAAGCTCAGACCTATACCCACAGGAAGCACAGAATATACCTCCGCCCGAGCACAATAACTTACTTCTATTGTAAGGTGATTGAAGTTGTTTCACAGTTACACAAGACTAAACACTTCACATTTATCTTATTTTAACGGCTTAGAAATATTTCCTCGGATGGCATTTGGTCTGTTAGAATTGCTATATTTATGTCTTAAAACTGTCGTCTTGAATTAATGTCTTGTTTGGTGTATTTCATTAGCTTGTTCACGCAGGCACTTTGATTCTGACATCCTGTTTTTTCTGCTCAGCACAAAGTGAAAAGATACAAAAAAAAATAAAAAATGAAAACTGAAATTAAATCTTTGCCACAGTTAAATTAACTGTGGCAAAGAAATCATGTCTCATCACTGATGATGTATTGTGAAAACAACAGCTCTCATCATTGTCTTTTTCATGGATCGTCAATTTACGGTGACTTTTTGATTACTGTGGCAGGGAAAGTGTAAAATGTACTTAGCAAATAAGCAACGTTTAAATGGTATTCTGATAGTTATTGGGGCTCTGCTCTTCCGATATATAAAGAAAAAACAATCATTGTGCTAAATTTAGTCCAATTTGTGTTAACTATTTATTGACTTCACCTATTTATTGAGGCACCAAGCAACGCGTAGATGTCGTCTTGACTGCTGCTGGTCATTGCAACATCACGCTGATGCAGGTGCCATCTGAATTCAGACGGACCCCCTTCCCTAAAGCAAGGCAGCCTGTTGAAGCAAAGTGATAATAAGCAGCTTGGTTTGTTAACAGAACTGACATGGAGTTTACAGAGGATGAAAATAAATGCTTTCATTTAAAAAAAGGGTGTAGATGGAAGCCTAATGACCAGCCTATATGACATTAACCTAAGTACATTGTTTACACAGAGATATACTCTTTTTATTACTTGGTGTGGTTTCATTTATATTGTTCTACAGAAATCCTGAGCTATTTTAATCATGCAGTGTATCATGTTCTAAACATCGTGTAAAACAGCAGGAGTTTGGTTAATGTAATAGAGTGTGAATTGTCAAAAAAAAAGATTCATTCATCAAAGACTTGATCGAAAAAAAACACATTCTGATTTAATTAACAAATACATAAAAAGTACAAGATCTGTAACCTGATTTAACTGCTGAAAAGAACAAGTGCCAGAATGTGCGACTGTAAGAGCACACCTGCAAATTAAAAGGTTAGTTTAGAGGTTTTCAACTGAAGTTTTGTGGAGTTATTATCAGTAGCAGCAGCAGGTAGTTCCCAAACGTGCGGTAAAAAGATTTAATTTCACAGTGAGCTTGTTGGACAGTTATTACACCGCTGGTCAGATGCAGTGCATCTGTGGAAATGTTAAATAATTCAAACTGAAAATGTTCATATAAGAGGGAAAGAGCACAATATAAACAGATTTCAGTCTACGATTCCATAACAGACTCTTGGTACCGTTTTGTCTGGCCCAACGACGTGTTTGTTTCTTTTGTCAAGTTACTTTGGTTGAGCTTGCCGGATTTATTAACTAACAGAGTGGCTGAAACTCACCAGTCCTGCTTTACCTCCACTAAGAATGGAGAGAGCATTTGGATTTCGCTTTAGACTGGGTTGTGCAACAGCACTGAAGAACCTTTGCTTTCCAAGTCTTGTGTTTTATGAAAATTATTCCATCGATGTAACTAACAGCTGATTGGCCAAATCTGATTAAATAGATTAATGCCACATTCCTTGAACCGTCTTGTTAGCATTTGATCAGGCTGAGGATTTTCTACTTTTCCGACAAGCTTATGGCGAGAAGGCCTTTTTCTATTAGTTATGGAATTATTATTAACTCACAGAACCATGCTTCAAAATAAAAAATATTTTTAAAAAAACAATACAAGCTATCCTTTTAACTAAGTGTTATCTGTTTATTTTTATTTTCAAAAGCATAGAACTCCAGGTCCAATGCTTCTCAACATACTAGTGTTTCTCTCCTGAAAAAAAATCCCCTCAGGGAGCTTTTGCTGGCATTATATCTGTCTAAACTCTGCTTCCTTAACATAAAACGTAGTCCAGGATCAGGGCTTCTGTCTCCTTTGTGTCTCCTTTGTGTCTCCTTTGTGACCTCCAAGTGGCCGCATATCCTGAGTCTGGTTCCACTTCCACTAGAAATGTCTTCCTCCTCTCTGGTGGCACCACACCTTCAAACACAGCTCTGGCTGACTGTAATAGTGGGAATTAATTAATATCCGTTTTGCACATCTCAGTAAATTAGAGCGTCACTGAAAAGTTAGATTTTCCCTAATTCAATTTAAAAGGTGAAATTCTTATAGTATATTGTTTCATACCTAACAGATAGTTCAAGTGAATGTGAAAATGCCAATGAGTTTGGCTCACAGTAGATAAAAACCCAATAATTAAGGTTTTCAGAAAATTCAGTGATGCTTTAAATGCTTAAAATAGGAAATGTTATATTTCCACCATGTTATGGTCTACTGACTACAGCAGACAGTAACCGACATCCGCCACAGGGAGAGTGTCACAAAAGGTCATTGCTAAAGAAGCTGCTTGTTCAGAGTCTTGTAGCCAAGCTATTAGCATTTTTTTCTTTTAGATTGTTCAAATAAGACATAAAATCATTTCAACTGATTTCCTTTCAACATATTTTCATCCAGCAGATTCCTTTATTGCAAAGAGTAGTTGATTCCTGTCACGTTAGCCCTCTTAAAATGAAGGAGACAACACAATCCACAGTAGTCAGTAATGACGATTGTATGTGTTTGAAAAACATGAGCCACCCCCTGTTAACACAGAAATGTACAGAAAGATACCTCACAAACAAATGACAGATTGCATAAGGACACTTGTATAAGGTGTCCTCATAATGTTAGATCAGTGTCATCAGCATTTTGGACGAGAAGGCAGTTACTTTTTTTCTTTTGTTGGGGATGGGGGGGGGGTGAATTAGAGTTGATCAAAGATCCCTTAAAATCATGAAATAGCCCCTAAAATATGTTGATCTTAAAATATTTTTAAACTCAAAAAACAGTACCTTAATTGATACAGGGGTTAAAAAAAGATGTGATTGATTTACCTTACCTGTTAAATCCATTACATTTTACTTACAAAAAGCAAGCAAGGATAACAGTGATATATTCCCTTCAGTGCAGTTTCAAAAGAAGATTTAAAGTATGAAGTAGGCCCTTACAAGTGTGCTTACACTTGCTGCATTGCATCATACTGTGATGTCTTCAATCCAAGATGAGCAGAAATCTCTGCAGACGTGAATTTAATCTCTCTAGTTAGATGAGATGTAACCAAAACGTAAAACGTTGATTTTCCTGTTACTTATTCAGTTTGATTGTGCTTCGGAAGTGAACAGGAAAGAAAAAGAGGCGTCATCTCTCGCCGCAAGGCTGCAGGCAGAGCTCATGTCCATATAATTCTGAATGTGCATTAGTATGTTTGTTTCTCTCTTTGGTTGTTAGTCAGCCTCTCCTCATGTTGATGGCCTCGTACTGCTAGCCCACGCGCAAATACATCCATAGTGACACAAAAAAAAAAAAAAAAACTTGGATGTGCAGAAAGCAGCGCGAGGCTTTAGTGTCCTCCGAGTGAATGCACTCTCACTAATTACTTTCCCATTTCTACCTAATGCCACAAGGTTGCTACATCAACACCACTAAATCCCACAGCTATTGAACACACGTCCTCACCTGCTTCCTGAGCACTAATTTAATAATGTATTTATTACAAAGCCCGAGAATGTACATTAATGTGCAGAGCTTTTTCTTTGTGGATGAATAGCAAATGCTTTCTAGTACAACGCCATAAAGATTTTTTATTACAACAGTTAATTTGATCCTGGGTGACAGCACTAATTTGGACCAGTCTAAGGCCTCCCTGCTGATTTATGTGGAAGAAATCCAAATAGGACATTGAGATGAATATGCAGTTTCATGATTCTGATGAAATGAACACAGAGATATACACCAGACAGTAATCAGACTTCAGCCAGAGGACGGAACTGCAATTATCGGTACGACGGTTTTTGTGTAAAAGACTGCATGAAACATACTGAAACAATTCTCTTTGCCACAAATAAAACCATTTCCCACCCATTGTGCTTGAGGCGTTTCACACAAATGCAAATTTACCCTGGCCTGATACATTGTCGACTTAAAATCTTGATCCTAAGCAAAAAGTGTATTTTTATATTTCTTTTTAAGTGTATGTTCACTATTTGGTAGTATTGGAAATGTAATTTCTGACGTTTTGTAATTCTTTACATGTTGCCAATCCGGCCACATGTACCCATTCACTTTAACAACTCACAACTCGAAGTAATTCTCTATAACCAACTCATACTCATAGTGTAAGGTAATGGGATTTTATGACGCGTATGAATAATGTCTAACTGCTGGAGGTTATAAAGAGTCATTTTTATTCAATCAGAGGTCACAGTCATATTTCACAACAGTCAACGACAGTCACCCAAATGGAGATCAAAACCAAATTAAATGGAAATAGAGTGCAGGAAAAGTTTTTCAGACCAATGATGCAACTAAATTAAATAATTCTAGAGATGTGAATATATTTGCCACACAATGGAACAAAATGGGAGGTACTAAATGAAAGTAGCGAGGATAACATCGTAACACAGCAGGGTTCTGAATAGCCACGGGAGCAAATTGACACAGGCTATGAATGTAAGCCAAGACACAAACGACCAAGCAAAAGCCAGCTCGGCTCCCACGCAGTTAATAACCAACCCACTAATGAACCAGCAAAAAAATCTGATCAACTTTCTATCCGTTACAACATGGGTTAACTAAAAACCATCCACCACCGTCACAGTTTCCTCCCTCACTCTAACGTCCATCTGACAGTCAGAGTACCCCGATCGATACCATGCATATGTACACCAATCAAAACATGTCTGTATAGAAACGTATTTGATTTTTTTTTTTATTTCACTTTTTATACGTTTGTACTCAAAACATCTTCATTGAGAGCAAAGTGAAACCAAAGTCAGAGACCTTGTTTGTGTGCACAAACTTCCCAATTAAAGCAGATTATTAATCTTTGAATTGTGGTGCTTTTTATAGTTCAGTGCCACAGAACATGTTCCTTGGGACTGGATATATTATTTTAAGAATTGCATGTTGTTAAAATGTGGCAAAAACAAATGTATCTATCAAGTTGTCAGCAAATGTCTTGTTGCAGTGGGAGACGCGTTAATGACATCTTATCTAGAGTTGCTTGTCTTCTGCAGTGCTGAAATTCATCACTGGAGCTATACAAATAAAGAGCAGCAAGAAAGAAACATAGATTAAGAGAAAACTAAATTGATGTTTTTTTATAATGTAAATAAAAATGGTAAAAATCAGAAATGGGTTTGCTTTAAAGGCCAATTGGGAATAACATGGTAGACTTTTAATGAGCTCTAGGTTGGAACTCCCTGTGTGTGCTGAAAGAGAATAAGACATCCAAATGCATTTGGAGAAAACCTTGTTTGAATGATTTACATAGGCGGAACAGACGCAGATAGACGCTGTGCATCGTCTGTCTCTTAGAATGCTGCAATACTTTGAGGTCCAGGACTCTGCTGGCCCAGGAACAGCGCATCTTTGTCGTCAAAGAGGATGCAAATGAATTATTAAAAGGCTCTTTCTCACCACTCTTCAATGCAACACGGTCTCCACTCACAGGCGTGGATGCTAGGAAATAATGTGAGGCATTGTTGCTCAACACCTGCAAATCAATAAAAGTTTCATCCTTTGAGCTAAGTGGTTTTATAGCTGTGTGTAAAAATGTCCCTTTGAAGAAAGTTTTGTTCTTAGTCACCGACAGACGGGGAAATGATGGCAGACTGGAGATGCTGCTGCGTTTGGATATGCAGACATTAAACATCCTGGGCTTTGTGCCGCTGCCTGTAAATGCCTCCTAAGACAAGATAGCAGAAGCTGGATGAAAGAAATTGCTATTGAAACATTTCATTAAAGCTTTGTGAACCCTGGTTTCTAACCTATAACTGCTCCTTCCTAACATCTTTTACACCTGACCTTATCCCTACTCCTGAACCTTCAGAGGGGCTCTTAAAACTGCATTTGGAGTAAACATTACCCAGAATCCTGACGGTCATAGCAGGGTATTGGAGAAATTTTCTGGAATGCAAGGGGGTCACCAATTTTTTGACGCCTGAGTGCGTCCGTAACCCAGCATTTTAAGTACACACAAAGCTTCAGGAAAGAAGGAAAGATGTTTTTTGCACGTCCTTGTGTCCCTCTCCTCTTCCTCAGATGAACAAATAGACAACTAACCAAAGTTAAATGTGTCACATGGTTTCTTTTTTAGTCTTCTTTAGGCCAGGGGGGCTGAAAAGGTTAAGGACCACTGGACTGAGTTGACAAGCCTAACTTCTAAGGAAAATTGACAAAATTATTTACTCTAACAGGAAATGGCACACTTGGAAATGACACTATTCAGAGAATTAGAAATCTGTACATTGTAGCAGCTAATTTCACCAGATTGAATTTGCACTAACAGGTGGTTCTAGGAAGTACTGACCCAGCGGGAATACGCAACACACTTTTGAATAATTA